>NW_010130583.1:25936-71743 GCF_000699245.1 Pterocles gutturalis | reverse complement strand
ATGCCATTGTTTTTTTGGCATTAATTAATGTTGACTGTCTGTTACAAAGTATAACCATAGAAGTGCTGTAATTACTCTGCTTCAAAAATAGGCCCCAGAGAATGTGAAAACTCTTTAAACTTTCATTCCAGCATGTTTAAAAAACACCCTTTAAAATGAAAGCAATTTGATGGTTGGGCTTTCTGTATAATCCTGTAGGATACAAATGAAGCCTCATCCTGCTCCTCTTCTGCTCAGAGAATCCTGCTGTTCAGGGAGAGACAGGGAGCCTTTTTGTCAAACCGGCTTGACTGATTCATTACACATTGCTGTCTAAAACTTGTCCCCTTTGCTTACACTTGTGGTTGTCTCTTTCACAAACACTCCTACAGGAAATATTTAGGACAATTATCCCAACACCTGCCATCTAAAATAGGGACATTCTATTCTGCTCGGCAAAAAGAGGAAAATGAGTTACAAATAAACAGAAACTCTGGGCAAAGGATACAGGTTGCTGCGCAGGTGTGTGAGATACTCCATAGAGGAGTAGGAGAAATGTTAGGAGATTCCACAGGATTGTTGGGTTTTACCAAATGTTAGCACAGAAATTGAGCAGGAAGAGGAAAAGTAAGCAGGTAAAAAAAAAAAAAAGCCAAAAAAAAGCCATAAAAATCCTGTGCATTAGTGCAAATGTAGGGCCTGTTGTACTTGACAGACATCTGTACTGTGTTGCTTTTAGTTGGTGATATGATTGGGTATATTTGTGGGCTTCCACAGAATTACTTTCTCTGGTATTAGGAACTCACATCACTGTGTTCAAGGGGAATCTGGTTAGTTTTTCTTTCTTCACATACTAGTCAGCAGAGGAAAAACGTGAGCTTCACATAACAAGTAGCCGTTCATATGTGTATGTTACCTCTGGGTGCATGTGTTCTCTGAAGACATATTATTCTTGGTGTTTTCCTTCAGGTTTCATTGCACTGTGTCCCCCTTTACAAAGACAAAATCTAGCATCTACACCTTTATCATGGTGTGATAAATGACCACCAGACTCCCCCCCAGCCACTCACTCACTCCTCCTGCCTCAGCAGGATGGCTACAGAAAATAAGAAAGAACAAGTAAGAAGAAAGCTCATGGGCTGAGATAAGACAGGGAGATTGCTTGCCAATTACCATCACAGGCAAAATAGATTCACCTCAGGGAAAATTAACTTAGTTTAATGCCAAGTAAGATAGATATTTCATTCTAATTCAAGGACTGGGAAACAGAAAGGCAAACATTCAAAGGACACCTTCTCCTGCCTTTTTTCCAGGCTCCACATCACTCCTGACTCTCCCCATCCCAAGCAGCACTAGGGCATGGGGTCTGAGAGGGGTTGTGGTCAGTCCATAGCAGCTCATCTCTGCCACTCCTTCCTCCTCACACTTTCTGCCTGCTCCAGCGTAGGTCCTCTTGACAGGCTGCAGTTCCCTCAGGAATATCCACCTGCTCCAATGTGGGCCCTCCATGGGCTGCAGTGCGGATTTCTGCTCCACCACAGAGTACCTCCTCCTCTTCTTCTCACCTTGGTGTTCCCTGTGCCATTTCTCACTCCTTTTGTTCCCTCCTCCTTTTTCCCTCCAGCATTTTCTGCCCTTTCTTAAGTATGTTTTCACAGAGGTGCTACCACTGCGGCTGATGGGCCCAGATGTGCCCCGTGGTGGATCTGTTGGAGCCATCTGGAACCGGCTGTGCTTAGCTCAGGGCAGCCCCCAGTGTCCCCTGACAGAGGGCTCTGGGCACTGACACCCACAACAACTCTGTATTTTCTGTTTTCTTTGAGTAGATACTTGAATCATTTGTTTGACAGTCATACCATCCTCTCTGGGATTAGGCAGGCAAGGTATACCAGACAATGTGACTGGTCTTAAGCGACAAGCTTAAATTACTGCAGGCAATTGACAGATATTTTAGATGGAAGTCAAGATGGTGGGTGACTCTTAAAGAATGAGAGTGGTATTTTGAAAACCAATGGCTTGGAAAGGATTTATGGATCAGAAGCTGGAGGAAGGTTAAGAGAGGTCAATGAAGTATAGAGTCAAGAGGTGGCAGGACGAGGAGGAGACAAAAGTCTGTAGGAGATCAAGACTTTGTGCGCCTGCTGCCCCTGGGTCGGGAAGAGTGAGCTGTGAAGCCACCTTTGGCAGAGGTGGCAACAACAGCTGCTCAGCCTAACCCAAGCATGTCCCCATCTTCACTGACACTAGAGGCAGAATATGCAGGATGTATTTCTGTGTATAATTGAGACTTGTGATGTAATATGGCTTGAAAAGTTCATCGTAATTCAGTCCTGACATTGCGTGATAATTAATTCACCATATATGGTGGAACATGCAAAAGATGAAGCATTTCCATAACAAAATTTGCTCCTAACTGTTTCCATTATGAGGCATTTACAAAATTAATGCTACATATTTGCCTCTAAGGAAAGTGTTTTTGTTCATTGCAGCCCAAAATAGCTCAGTTTTCAACTGAGTTACAGATAAATATTTTAGATTTGTGCATGGACCACATTGAAAATGTAGCCTGAAAAGAGAGTACATTGTAAAACCATGATTATCTGGCAGTAATCACAGTGGTATAATGTATGTATCTTCAACTCAGGCAACAAGCATTGTAGGTTTTGTGATATTAGAAGCAACAGACATCTGAAACAACAGAGGCTATTCTCTGACTGTGTTTGTAAACATACAATATCCAAAGAACATCTGATAGACGTCAGTAGAGGTTTGATCATGAGTCATTAGAGCTTGTTCCTGAAATCTGTTAAGGCATGAATCTTGTTTGTTGAGTAGAATTGATCATTTTTCAATTAACTTTTGAAATACGATTTTAACTGTAATTCCAAGGTATTGTATGCCTAGATACCACAGAAAATTTTGCAGGGAAAAGCAGACATGGAGCCAGCTAATCCTTGAAGAACATGAAGACTCTCATGCAGTTATTTCTAGATCTTGGTAATTGAGTTAATACTGGGTAATCATCACTCATAAAAATTGATGCATTTCCGTCAGATGAGTGGAATTATCCTGATTTAATTAGCTAGTGATCTGGCTTGTGCATGTTTACAGCCTTTATCCAATTTGCTAGCCAAGGTTAGTATCTTCTGATACTAGTTGCAGTATCAAGGAAAACACACAGCCAAGACTGATGTTTCTTGCAAGTGGCTGGCTAAGAGTATGAAGCAATTTTCCAAATGTGAGGCCTAATGTTTTTTAACTAGGCTTATGTACAGCACAAAGCCATTCATTATGGATAAAAAAGTAGTTTAAAAGCACTCTCTTTTGTTTGCTTTGATACTGAAAATCTATTTATTCCTCTTTTTAAAATAAATAATTTGTGCAAACAAATTCTAATCTGTGCAATTTGATATTCAGTATTTAAAGTGCATAATAATAAGCCTATGTCGTGTGCAATTGGTTTCTGCTCTTTTTCTAACTGGCTGAGAATTTAAAAACAGGACAAGAATGAATCACAAATATCAAATGGTCTTTTTACATCAAAGTGACCTTCTTTACACACACAAATCTTTGGGCTGTTCTTCCAAGATAATTTTGAACAGAAATCTGTTCATATGTGTAATAGTAAGTAATAAGGGATAGCAAAAGAGTATAAACAGTCCAAAATGAATACTAAAGAATAGCCTGTATGGACTAACTCTGAATTTTCTGGAAGAGAAAATATAGCACTTTTTTCCCCAGTTTTCCTTCTTCTTTTGAATACCTTTTAAATTTACACTTTCCTGGTATACTTTTCTGCTGCACATCTCATTTTTTATGTGTGAAGAGAACTTCAGTAAATTATATTCATCTTTTGAGTCCTATAGGGAGAAGAAAAGATATACCAGTTTCCATTTTCAAATGTTTCCTTTTTTTACCAATGCCTGGAAGAAGACTCTGAATTTAGAAACTGAAGGCATTGCTCGCAACTTGCAACTAGCAGAGCAGAATTGCATTGTCTGAGTCTGAGGAAGAAAGTTGAAACAAAACCAGCATCAGTCATAGGAAAAAAAATATTCTTGATATGTTTGGTAACTGCAGGAATGAGTTTACATACTTGACAAATTAGTAGGATGCAGAAATGTCACCAGAAAGGGACTTCCCAGGGTCTACTGACTAATCCTTAAGTTCTTTAAATTATTTTCTTATTTTCTCTGATATTATGTCTACCTTTAATAAAAAAAAAATAGACCCAAATTCAGTGAAAGTGTTAAGTACATTCTTAAGATAACCGTGTGCTTAAATGTTCTTGGCGTGTTCTTCACATCTGCAAGACTGATCCAAAAACTATTGGGGTTTGACTTAAGTTAAAATAGCACCGAGTGAGAAGATATGACATGTATTAATTCTGCTGATGACTGAAACCTGCAGAGCTGTAGTCCTAGCTCTTCCCCATATTTCTGAACTGCAAAGGGAAATTATATAGATATAAGAGGATTCAATACACTTTGTATATTTGTTTTAAAGGAGCAATCCCTATTAGTTAATTAATTAATTAATCTCAGTTTTTCCTGAGGAAGCAAATGGAATAAAAGGCATCAGCTAACAGGGAATGGGGATCTCAGTTTACCAGTACCACCATGCTTCAGAGGTGATAATAATTAAATGCTGTCACAGCATCAATAATTCCATTATAATATCTCCAGTGTCAGGGTCTTCAAATAAATACTGATTACTTCATGAGCTGCCCACTGTCACTACTGTTTGGCAGAAGCAGTTATAGCCATATAGAAATGGCTATGTTCTATCGGAGATCAGATTAGAGCTTCCAGCCTTAATATCTATGCATTTTGTAATACTTTCTGTAGAGATGATCGGGGAACAATACATTAAAATAATAATATTTTATTAAATTTTATAGCAATGTCTATAAAGTGTATCTTAAAAATGCATCCAGCTAAAGCAATAGTATCAAGTTCAATGTAGTGAGCTATTTTTAAACCCATTTTCAGATATCATTTCTTTTAATAGTGTGCCTTGAATATTTACTTTAAAAATTCCCAAGTCCATAGAGAAGAACAAAATCAACCAACTTCAATTTATTCTTCTTCCCTTTTCTCATGTTTCATGCCATCTACCTCTTCAAAATCATTTTGGTTGCTAATAACAGGATTGGCAGATACCCTGCTGCGTGGCCTATAGAAAGGGCATATGGTGCCAGCAAACACAGAGCTTGAGTTTCATGAACTCAAGTCAAGTGCAAACAGTTAATAAACTTTTTTCCTTTTATTTCTTACGTGTTGCAGCATCTTCTTGTAACTGCCTGTTTTGTTAATATAATTTTCCAGCTGACAGTATCCTTCTAATTTGGAATTCAGGGGATTTCTGGTATTTAGTTTTGAGTCTGTTGGTTCATTACTTTCATGTTACTAAGATTAACGTGAAAACATGAGTACAGATGAAATAATAGTTTCTTCAGCTGTGAAAAATGTCATCGAAATATGCATTATTACAAAAAAACAGAAAGCAAAATGAGAACTGTTACTTATGATTTTTTAGTGCTAAACTTTGATCTAAAGGCGATTTCTGTCCCATTCAGTAAACTCTATACAACATGTTTTGCCAAGTAAACTTTTTCCCTCTATAACATTAAATTCCAGCAAAATTGTCATTTAAACAGCTTTACTGATTGAAGCAGATCCTTGTGCCTATTGAAGTGAATGATAAAATTTCACTCCACCGGGGAGGGACAAAGCATAAACTTGTGAGATGCAAAGTGGTGTATGGTTTAAAGTTAAGAGCAAAAAGCTTCTATGTATTTTTCTTACTTGGACAGGATTCTTTTGAAGTTGTACTGGGATTTACAGACATGCTTTTGCTATTTCTTTTAAGTATGTTGAGCAGTCTTTGTACTTCTATCAGTCAACCTCATATAATTCAACTAGAAACAATACATTAACTCGATAAGGACACCTGTTTCAAGTCAGCTGGTTCTAGCAACATCCTGTCCATTTTATATTAATAGGTGTTTTTATCTCCTGTGCACATCACAGAATCACAGAATCACAGAATATTAAGTCAATATTTATTACATTAGTTTTGCAGATTATGACAGGGAGTTTACATGTTTGGCACCTTGTCGTGATAATTGCATATTGATTTCTTCTTTATATTTAGGATATGATGCTTCAGCTGTTTCGGGGGCTGGATTTTCTGCATTCACATCGCGTGGTCCATCGAGATCTGAAACCCCAAAATATCCTTGTAACCAGCAGTGGCCAGATAAAGTTAGCTGACTTTGGCCTTGCACGGATCTACAGTTTTCAGATGGCTCTTACCTCAGTGGTAAGTTTCTGCAGGCTTTTATTTTTCTTTTAATGCAGCAAGTGCTTTACTCTTGGTGTTCCTGGTTTTTTAATCTTATAACACTGCTTCTAAAACCATCTCTGCAACTGAAGTAACTTGTGTCTCCAAGAACAATTGCTATCCCACCAGGATTGGGTTGTTGTGGTTACTTTGTAAAAGTAATTAATTACTGATTACTGGTTCTAAATTAAATCATGACTGCTTGCTGAAGGATAGGTATGTGCTCGTTTTCTGAAACTCTTGTCAGTCTCCATTCTGTTGTGATACAGACTTCTTTTACACATGAAGCCAGACAGGTATGGTGAAGTTTTATGAAGTACCTATTTTAAGATAAGACTGTTGCTGATCCAAAGGTAACTTGCCTGAAAAAATACACAGATACTTGTGAAAATGCCACACTTTCATGCCTCTGATTTTCAGTCTCTGTGAACACAGGTTAGATGCTTGCTCCCATATGTTACTGAATGGTTCCAATTAGGGCTGTGCTGGAGGCAGCTCAAGTGGACCTGGCAGCCAAAATCACAGCTATTTCCCAAGCCAGGTGTTAAAGAGCACCTCCAGTATCTCTAGGCCCCTTGGCACTGTTGCCCCTCTCCCAGTAGCTCTCCTGGTTGTCTTTGTCTCAGACATGAGCTCACTCCCAGAAGGTCTGGCCCTCTCCTGCATTAATGCTGGTAGGGAAGCCCCGCCAGCTCCTCGCTTTCTGACCCCATTTCCACGCTTGCTGGCCCTGCCCCCAGAATCAGCTGCTGTTAGCTTGGCACAGCATCTCTGAAGTGCATTGAAGAGTAAACATGCTGCATGGATGTTGGATGTCATTTGGTTTTGTCACCTGCGCATGAAATATTTTTTTCCATTTTCTATTCTGAATATCACAACTGCCATGGCAATATTACTTATGCTAAGGACAGGAAAGGGAGAACTGCTCAGAAAAGAAACTGAAAGGAGTCCACTTTGCATTTTACATTGTACTGTAGAAAATAACCTGGCTCACATTGATAAAAAGCAATCTGTTGTTATTGTTAGTTGCTGTAAGAGTCTTCCCACTGTTGTGTGATGTAACTATGACATCCTGAGTTCCGGCTTCAGTGTGAATGAAGGCAGGAAACAACAGAAAATTATACCGTCTTGCTAAACATAAGAAAGTATCCTTGTTGCATAAAGCATATGTAAATTTGTGTTTGGGGCTGGGTTTTCTTTCAGTGTCTGTAGGATGTAGCCTAATCCAAAGCTGAAAGAATCTCTCTGCTGAGGTCAGTGAGGATTGATCGTGGGTAACTCAAAACAGAGTTTGAACAAAAGGAGAAAAAGGTTGTTGCTGAATTGCTGTAATTTTTCATTTCCCAGTAATCAATGAGAAACAGCTTCAATTAGTATTCATATTGATCCATAAAATTCTTTAAGCTAAAATTGCAAAGTGTTGTAAGACTTCCAACAGGGTGTTTTTAAAAAGTTTTCCATAAAATGAGGAAAAAATAAGTACAGAAGTGAGCAGGAGTTTGTCCATGATCATGTAGTCCGTATAAGAAGGAAGGTCAAAAGACCCAGAAATAGAGCATGTCTGCTGAGGCAGAAACGTATCAAGACCTACTTGTAACAGAACATTGCCAGAATTGCTATGCAAAGGATGTATGTATGCTCAAGTATCTAATACTTGCATGCTTCAAAACCCATTAGCTAGTACCCTTAGTGCTATAAGAACAGGAGTTATTCAGATTAAGGGATTGTCCACGTGCAAATTTGTACTGTGTTCACACAAGCATTCAGCTTTCATTGCAGCTACGCTGAAGGGTATTAAAATAACTGAGTTATTTAGTGACCCATGACAAAGGCATGGATAATAGCTTTCACACCTAGAACTTACTGTATCATTATTTTTTTATTAAAAAAAAAACAGTTATAACAATGGCCTTTTATAGTTAAAAATTTATTGTTTTAAAACACCTAGTGTTTAACACCTTCAAAATCAACTTTTGTCTGCATATGTAGAAACCTATAGGGGAGTGTTCCTTACAATGTGATAATGTGGTATGGTTTTAAATGTCAGTCATCATTTCTCCTACAGACTGAGTTCTGATTAGAAACTTTTACTAAATGTGTATTAGCTGACACAGGCTGTCAGTTTTCCTTTTCTAAATGTAACTTTTATCTTTGGCTAGCTGCTTTGGTGTGCCAATTCTTTTTCTTTCTTCCTCCATTAAAACTCAGTACAGGAAACAAAACCTAAAAAAAAAAACCTCAACCTTCTGGTTTTCAAACATACAGATATTCTTGACTGTACTGTTCCCAAAATAGTCTAAATTGCATTTCTTTGCCAGGCAGTGAGTAAACTTTCATTTTGGACCAGCTTTGTTTTGAAGTGTTTGCAGAAAAAAAATGGTTGCATTATAAAAGACAGCATAAATCTACACATGTATCAATTAATAACACCCCTAGCTTATGAGGATTTTCTTTGAAGTTATATTGAAAAGCAATAGTGCAGACAGCCCAGTGATACATGTTGCATGCGCTATCATTATGATCAATACAAGGGCTATGCAGCGTTTCCTTCAGAAGAGAAGCTTATTGCAAGATAAACTACAAGAATCATCTTTTGAAGTATCAGATCGTTCCCAAGATGTATCCTCATTCATTGCTCACAAAGAAACTCTTCAGATGGGACAAAAAGAGCTTGCCATGAAAGTAATCCAGTAAAAACTGATCCAGCCCTAGTACTCTGGGTGCTGCAAATGGTAACTTCAAAGCAGTCTCTCTCTGATAGCCCGTTATTTCCACAATGCTAAAGAATCCTTCTGGCAGATCAGTCATCCGGGCATACTGCTGTCATTTAAAGAAATCTCTTGTTATTTCCGATAGCGAATGAATAAAAGATTCAAAGTAATGTTACGCAGGCTTGAGGGGGCAGGGTGAAGATCACTACTCCTGGCTGTGGTCAGACTGAGAACTGATATAGCTCTGAAATAACAGCACCAGAAAGAGCAAGTTTGTACCGGGGTGTCTCAGATGGTGGGTAATAGGGCACGCTTTTGGTTTTGTACAAAGTTAGACTCTTTTTCAAGTGTTGGTCTTGACCCTTGGGGGAATTTTGAATAGGCTTTGTGATAACAGAGAAGCTCCATAGGATAGGGGAGGTGGATGGATGTGGCTGTGTAATCTTAGAGTTTGATAGCAAAAGCTAAGGAACTGTTACTTTTTTCCCGGTGCAGAAAAATGGGCACTCAGTTCTAACTTTCTCTGAGCAAAGGAGCAAGCGGCTGACTGGAAAATCTGAAGTTATATTATGAAAAATAAAAAATGCCATTTATCTATTTTTGTGGACTTCTAACTGCCTTAAACAAAGGAAATTAAGCTTAATCATGGCACAGGAGAATGCTGAGTGAGATAAGCAGTGGTGATCACAGCATCTAGGTGGAGCTGAAGCTGTCCAGCTTTTAAAACCTGACTTGCCTCAGGATCTGAGTGAAACTGGCAAAATGTTAGTGTTTGTAACACACTCATAATACTTCCTTTGAAAACATGTGTGCTTTACCTTAGGTGGCAGCACTGCTGATGGGTTTTTTTCCCCATGAAATGCAAACAAAATTGGTTTATGTCTTCCTTAAAAAAAAAAAAAAACAATAACACTTGTTTTCAGATTTACTGAACATCAGAAGGGAAAACACATCACTTTCTCTGCTGATGCTCTAAGCTGTTAAATACTAGACTCAGCTAAATTGACAATTAAAAAGAGAAGACACAAAACATCCTGCAGTTACTGTCAGTGAATAATTTTAGATTACGCTAGCATTTTATTTCAGTGTTTCTTCAGGATAAAAACTTTCCATCCATTTCTGGCAGTCACTTCAGCACAAATGGTTTACATGTCACATCATGCAGGAACTTGGATTTAATTTTGTTGGTATAGTAGCAAGGGAGCATAAAATAATTTTCACTAACTGGGCTTACTTTGCAAAAATAAATATATAAATTAGTTACAGCAACAAAAACAACAACAAAAAAGATAGAGAAACCCTCTTCCAAAGAGGAACGAGTGTTTTCCTGTTTTTTGTCCACTGTTGCATTGGGCAACAGTGTCCAATTTTTTCAAATAAATGCCACCTGTTAGTAAATAATGTGAATGTAAGCTCCTCTGAGCTAATATGATAGTTGAGAGCACAGTCAAAGAACTTTCTTTTGTTTTGTCTTGTTCGTGGGGTTTTTTTCCCCTCTTTTTTAATGGCCGTTTGTTTCTGATACTATGCTTCCCAAAATCCACATATTTATTTTCATGTAATACAACCTGCAGAGTCTATTTCTACTTTGGACATGTTCCACCAGACCTGGAGTCTGTTGCAGTACGGCTTTAACCTGAGATGCACTGGGTAACCCTAAATGGGCCTGATTCAGCAATCTATTTAGAGCTCACAGTTAACATCAAACATAGGAGCAGACCTGTGGAAAGTAATCAAGCACCTGCCTCTGGTGAATCAAAGTCGAAAGCCTGGGTTAAAGAGTGCCCTCATGGAATCAATACAGTGACACTAGATTTTATCTCATGCATCATTTGATAAGAGCATAAATCATCCTCTCTTTGACAGGTGGAAGTGACATTGTTTTGGTATGCACTAAGACTTCACAGTCGTGAGGAAGCACATCACTTTAGATCTGAACTCCAAGCTCCAGTTCCTTCCTCATGGCGCATTTCTCCAGTCCACCCAATGTCCCTGAAAAGGAAAATGGGTCACAGACAGACACCCAGAGGATCAAAATATGTGTTGTTGAGCTTGTCAGTGCTGCTGCTGAAAGGCTGTGGCTATTTAGGAATGAAGTATGATTAAATTGGTTGGCTTATTTTGGGAAAATCTGTCTTCCCTACAAACACACAGTTCTGCATAGAAAGTCTATGTATGTGGCTTTGTGAAGAAATGAGTTAATTTCTCTGATATTTTAACATCTGGATAGCTGAAGGAATCTTTATTGCATCCTCTCAAACACCCTGTAGGAAAGTTTTTTGCATCACATAAAATGAGTCATTTATCTGCGGAACCATCTTAAGAACAAAAATCATCATCAGTACATTGACAGTAAAGACTGCAGCTGACTACAAATGTTTCAATATATATTTATGTTGACTTCAGTCAGATCAGATGTTCACTCAGATTTATATGAAAATAACTATGAAAAAACAGATTGCTCAGTGTCACAATATTATCAAAGGGCAATACAAAAATACACATGGACAAAGTTAGGAAATTGGAATGGAAGTTGCTTTTATTCATCTGCATTATGATCATATAAGCTCATTTTCAAAACTGACTATTATTTTTTGTTGCCCATTGTAAGAAACTTTAACGTTTTTAAGACTTGTCTGGAAGAGGAGTAGTAGCTTCTTTATGTCATAGAGAGACAGAAGATTTATGGCAAGGTTGTTATTTTTAGAAACACATCCTAGAGATAATATTCTAAGGGTGCCGTTTCACAGTCAGCATAAGTAGATGTAACATTTCTCCTGTTGCTGAAAGGATGGTCCTGCTTTCCACGACACGTTCCCATCACTTCCCTTGTGTTGGCATTAGCAGTCACGCCCTTGCAGTCAGTCCAACTGAAAATGAGCCCCATAAGAAGTAGCTACTCATTTCAGGTAGATTGGCAGATGCAAATCACTGTGCAGCCACGTGAGTGAAAGTACTGACACACAGGGGAGGGTGAGCAGAAAGATGGGGTCATCCACTTGTAGACACCACAGTCTTAGATTTGTTGGAGTCAGTTATGAAACCACATCTGAAGTCTTAAGCTGAGGACTTGAATAACTAAATCAACTCAAAGGCGGAAATGTTTTTCAAAACCTTGCAACTCATGCTGACTTATACTGTTTTGAAGATGTTAGATGAACAACTTACTGGTTCATTTAAGGCTATTGCTGTATCTGACCTTAAGAAAACTTCTAAGGGCATCTGTATCAGCGTTTGAAGTATTTATCCCCCTGAGGGCCAAGGCCTGGGTTCTGTGCTGTTCCTCCGCAGCTGATGCCACAACTCACCCTCAAGACCTGTCAGGAATGCAGGGAATGCAACCTTCTGTTCTGATTCAGGCCCAGGTTTATCATGAATGATAAAAAGCCTATCTTTTAATCTTTCAAATAAAGTAAATTATTTCACAGTAAAGAAGCAAATTGGCTCCACACGAGAATATTTTCTGTGCCAGAAAGCTCCTTCTCAGAGCTGCAAACATTAGAATATATATCATGTGATGACAGAGTTTGTCCACACTGAGCTGAGGATGTTTTGCAGCCCTGCAACTGCACCAGTGCAACCTTGCAGAATAAATTTACCTCGTACTGGTGGAAAAAGGGGGAAAAAAAGGTGCAACTCCAAGCACAGTTCATATCAGAACAAAGGAGGTTTCTGCTGGGCTGGACCAAAGGTTTACAGTGCGCACTGTCAAAGGATAATGTCCAACAGAGGTTGCTTAGGAAGGAGAGTAAGAACCAGCTTCGAGTAATCAGAAATTTAGCAGTTTCCAGTGCTGGAGATTGTATCTGGATCATTGTCTATAATGACTACTGAAGTACCCGTCCTCCATAAATTAATCTTCTTCCTTGTTGAACCATTTATACTTTGGGCTGCAGTTAAATTCTGCATGGTAAGAAAAGGTCTTTATTCAGTTTTAAGTTAGACACCTGACAATTTTACTTAAATTCCTCTTAATTCTGCTTTTGTGAGGCACTCCCTGTTCACCTCTGGGTGAAATTTGGTATTATTTTGCAGCAGTACAGTTCCATTGGTGCAAGAAAAATATACTAAGTGCAAATAGGCCTTCACGTGTTGATAAGATAAAATGAAATGTTCTTTTTTCTCTTCTCTTTATTTTCCTTCTCTTTCACTTAGGAAGATACAGTAGATATTGTTAGTAGTAGTACGGTACTGGCTTACAGTCTTCATACAAATATCTGGTGAACAGACTTCAGGATGTAGAACTGAATTTATAAGGAACACACTGTGCTTAATCTGCTAAAAAATGGGAAGGGGTGTAAACAGGGGAAAGAAAGGCAGAAAATTACTACTGTGTATTTTCTCTATACTATAAAGGAGCATCCTCCTATTGTGTGACCTTAATTCTGTCTTCTGTTTTCAGATGTAAAAATATGTGGTGCATTTCCCCCACCCAGTGATTTACATCTTCTTTGTACTGTTTTTCTGTTGATTTAAGCGGGTCTGTTTTTACATCTACTCCCAGAGATAATTGAGTGGGTTGGATTGTAAAAACAATTTGATTGTTTGACAAGGTCTCTCCCTGTGTATTTACAAAACTGTTCCCACATGATTTCAAACCATCCTGAAACACTAAAATACGGCCTCAGGTTATGCTCTTATCAGAGCAGACAGGGTAAGCAGGCATGGGCCTGTTTGGTGCTTGAATGTGAGACAGACAAAGGAAGAGGAGCAGAGAAAACAGCGTACTCTCCTTGGAGCTCCTGCTCTTCCAGAGTGAAGGCAGGCATCTGTACACCGCTGATGGAAATGCTCTTAGGGCTTAACATATAATAAAAATGAGTCTCTGACACATTTTTGCAGTGGCAGGGAAGTGTCTGTAAATTTCCTCTGCATACTGGCCAAAGTCCTGCCGCAGAAGGTATTTCTAAGCGACAATTCCCTTGCACAGGTACACCCGAGGAAATTTCTCTTAGCCTAACACTATCTAGTACTTGTTCAGTGTTGTTAGTGTGGAATTGTAGAGGTCAAAAGCAGAAGAGACCTGAAATAATCCAGTCCTTTTCTGAATCAGGGAGGATTGTTCTCTGTTATGTAATTTCTAAAGTTAACTTTAAACCTGCCAAGAAATAGGGATTCCGTCGCTTCCCATGGGAGCCTGTTCCAAAACCTCTATATAATCACTCTCAGAAAGTTTCCTTGATGTCCAGCCTCCAATTTCCCATTCTTAATATAACTCCATTATATTCTTTGTTATTATATGCTGAATGGTAACAGATGGCCAAGGCCTTGTAGTTGGCTTCCTGCATTAGAGAAATCGGTCATATATTGCTGTATACATTCATCCTTGCAAAACATGAAAAGATAATTCATTTGATAAACAGTGGAAGTATAAAAGTCCTAAATTATCCATATTTCAGTAAATTATAGGGCACCAATGAATTAAACTACATTTCTCTAGATTTCCCATCTTCTATAATTAAGTGGATAAATCCAGAGGAAAATATGTAAAGCTAAAAGAATTATTGAGTTACAAGGTGAATTCCTCAGTTGTGGGGATCTTACAAAAAGCTTGGTAACAAGCTGCAAAGACCACAGGCAGGCTATGAGTCACTGTTTAGATGGATGAAAACAGAAAATGGAAATTTAGACTGTTGCGCGTAGAATATTTTATTAGAAATAAGAAAATACCAAAGCCACAAAGCAAATTAGTTCATCAGACCTCATCTTGAATACTGTGAACTGTTCAGTTTCTCTGTGGTTGAGAGATGATTTTGGACAGGAACAGGCACAGGGAAGGACAGATTTCTGTCTAACTATCAGGGAAGAGGGGACACTATTTTCTGCAATCTGACTTAATTTAACAAACTGCATCTTGAGAGTAGATACAGCTGATACCTCAAAAAATCAGGAGGAAGACAGAGAGGGAGAACACAAGTTTAAAAAAAAATAGTTTAAACTGGGCTTAAATAACTTTAGACAGGAAGTTAGAAAACAAGTAGTGAGATTCTGAAGCAGCTTACAGTAGGACCAGTGCAGGCAAGAAACATAACTGAACTTGAGAGAGAGCTTGATTAATGTCTGTGATGCAGTTGGCAAATCTTGATGACTGAGGCAGCCCATTCCACATCCCTTCAAGATTTCATGTTCATTATTTAGTCAACTCTTCCAAAAAGATGCACTTCACGAGCTCCACCCCGAATGGAAACAACTTTCAGAAGGTAGATGGATTGTCATAAATATCAGAGTAAAATAATTTTCCGAAGCAAGAAATGGTGAGCTACTTAGCTTTATTAAGATGAGATAGAGCAAATAGTGGAGATGGTCTCATAAACCAAAGGAGGCTACAGTCAAAATAAAGGCTGGCATGAGAGCACAAAGAATTAAAATGAGATATAAAAGAGAGAGACACTTTACTAAAGAAGCAAAAAGGCAACCTGGAAGTTTCCCAAATAGGCATGAAAGATGATCTGAAGGCAAAAATGGAATCTTTGTTGGGACAGCAAATTGAAGAAGTCCAGATGGAGTGGGAAGTCTGGTTGCAACGTTTGCCATCTGGAAATGGGATGAATCTGGCAAGACACATCAGTGAACAACAAGCAACCTGACTGCTGAAAACCTAATCAGAAGGCTTTCCATGAAATAGGAGATGCCAGAAAAGCTTGGATAAACTTGGAACTGGCTAACAAATAACCTGCAACAAGGACTTGAGCTGAAAAACCAGCACATGAAAGTAAGCAGAAACATAGGCTACTGTGGAAGCAAAGTGAACACCTGGATGTAAAAATGAGCCTGTCAGGATACTGTCTGTTTATAATTTTTTTCACTTAGTGGGCATCCTGCAGACTTATATTTTCCCAGCTCAAATAATAGAAACACCTACTGAAAATCCCAGGGAAGCTGACTTCAGCATTGTACCCTACATGAATGGTGAGGAAAGGGAGCAGGAAGAAGAACTTCCAGTAGCCTTTATAGGCAGCCCAGCTCTGATTCTTCTTCAGAATTTATACTCAGCTTCAGCTGTTAGGAGATGCTATAAGGCCGTGGTATAGGTGTCAAGGACAGCCATCAGTCTGAGTGGCCTTGGATACTACTAAGAGCTAGACAGGGGAAGAGAGAGACACCTGAAGACACTTGCATTCTTACAACATACACATAACACAGAGCCTGAAAGACACATTAGCAGTGATTGTATTTTGAAATCAAGGTAAAGCAAAGAAGCCAAATGCACTCTGGGGATCTGTAAGATTTGCCATGGAAATTGAATATTTTCTTATTGAAATTAATCAGAAGGTGATACAGCTACCACAGAATCTGCCTGTCTTAAACTCTAGGAGAACAGTTCTATGTTTAAAAGACAGTGGAAAAGGAGATTCTGACCTGACAAATTGCATTTGTAGGTAGGTAGAAAAAATACTATATTTGGTTTATAAAACAAGAAAAACTGACATCAATGCCAAGATTAAGAAATAATTTGCTTAAATATAAGTGTCATGAAAGATGACTACAGAATGCTTTTCAAAAATACAAACCAGCCAGGACATATTATTGTGTAACAAAACCTCACAATATAGTTCAGGAAATCTCTCCAGACCGAAAGTTAGACTTTGGAGGTAAAAGCAGTGGCTTGTGTTTTTGTTTAGGTCAGACAGATGAGTAGCAGCAGTCAACACTGGTCTATTCGAATGTATGTCTGGCTCTATGAAATGTGCAGAAAAGTCATAAATTAGCTGCTGGATGAGACATGCTAAAAAACTTAAGCAGCAGATTTGAAAATAGAACTTCTAATTGTTTTGAAATGCACACAGAAGTTGTCCATTGCAAAACTGGGAAAACTGAATTTGAAAATGGAGTCTGTAGAATTCAAGTGCAAATCAGAACAGCTAAAGTAGTGGATAAACTAATGACAACTTGGATTTTGCTATCTCTGTAGTGAATGCTAGGCAAAATCCTTCTGTGGATACAGTGTACGAAAATATCCCTTAAACTTGTGATCAGGACAGAAGAACTGCTTTGTGGGCAATTGGTTTGCAGTCAGCAAGTTGTTCTGCTCTCCAGCACAACTATCGTAATGACATAGGCATTTTGTAGTAGCTTTCCAGTAGAGAAGAAAAAAAGAGGAATGACTGCGTACAACTTGAAGACTCAGTGCATTTTTGCTTTTAAAGTTCAGATTGATTTGAAACAGGATCAGATTTTTTATCATTTGTTGATCCTGAGTGACAAAGAGCAGATGACAAAAAGAAGGGGAAAAAAAGCAACTGGCATTACAAAACATGAGTAAATAATCTAGTAAGCACAGATACAGGAGAAAACTCTGATGCAAAAAAGGAGAGAAAGCAACCACCTGCAAGTTCATGCTGATTTTGTTCTGTAGATTTAAAACTGGAATAACAAGAGTAGGGACTTTCTGGTTAGGAAGCAGGAGATATTTTTTTGATTTAACAAAGATATAAGTTGTACCATGTGGGCCCCATGGAAGATTGTAACCATGGAAACCTGCCATCTAAACAGCTAGTTCATTGTTGACCAGCAGGAAAGAAGAAATAAGATTGGAAGAAATATGTAGAGACAGAGGTGTGCCTTCAGCTAGTTCTTGGGTTTACCCGTAGCTATCATTCAAAAGAAAATGACAGCACCATATTTTATATGACTATTAGCATCCAAAATTAATACTTTTAACTTAAAAGAATTACTGTTTATTACAATGAATAAGTAGTACCCTTAATGCTGTAGTAGTTGTTTTTCACCTTTACTGTTAGCAGTAGATAAATTCAAGTGGGTCCAAAGGATGGGGAAAAGTACACTAACTATCAAAAAAACTTTGGAGACAGTTCAGCAAGAGGTCTTTGGCTGGGACAAGTTGAATAGCTAGTGGAAAAGGCAGTCCACAGTATTTCTTCTCCTATTCTGCACAGATTCATCTGCCATACTTAAGGTAAATTACCTGGCTTTGGAAAAAGCTCAACACTTTTAACAGTCTTATTCCTATCACAAATTATCTGAAAATACATATATTCTGTTCTGCAGAACAGGAGAAAGAATGCCTAGTTGATGATGAGTTGCTTCCAAAAGAGGTCTTTTACCTTGTGCATGCAATCTACAAATGGAGGAGTTTCCACTAAAGACAAGAAACTTGCAGCTGTACAGAACTGTCAACTCCACAGCCACCCACCTGTGTTCCTATTACAGAAAGTTCTCTTATGCATTGACCAACATTACAAAATGATTTTAGGTGAAAAGCTGTATAAGTGAACAAAAGAGTAAGTCTTTTTAATTTTCAGTATTGAGGGTGGTTCTTACATGTTCTTCTACCTTAGCCCATCCATTTTCAAAATCCTTTCAAAACTCTTTTTGGCTCATACTGGGCACAAATTCTAGAGCTTACAGTTCCATGGCAATATTGATGCATAAACACCACAGATTTAGATTATTTCAGTAGTATGGAAAGAACTTATGGCACTCAACAAAACCCAAACTTAGAGGTGCTTAAATCTCTACAGTATCTTCCCTGTCATTTGTATGAAAGTTTGAGGATAGGACAGATTGAATGCCTTGGTGAAGTTCTGATTGCAAGCCCAGCCCTAAGTGGAACTGTGAGGAATATGTTGGCAAAGAAATGTGCATCCTCAAAAGACTTGTATTCACCTATCATGTAGTTTACAGAAGGACAAATGTTTATGGCTTATCCACTGGGACAACTGGAATGATCCCCTGTTCAGTTAAAAACTTCCCAGAGAAGAGCATTGTGCTATGTGAATTGAAAAGTTGTTTGGCAGGTGGAATTTATTGTCAACTTTGGATAACACAGTGATGGTAGCAGATGGTAGTAGTCTGGAAGTTAAAGGTGAGATACAGAATCAACAAGGAGCAGGGAGAAACAGCAGGTGGTAACTACAGGTATCAGTAAAAGATTCAGCTGTGCTTATTGAACTGTTACACATTTTGGGATTGGGAAATCCCTGCTCAAACTAAAGGAAGAATTTTACTCAGTGGAGGGCATGGAGAAAATGGAAAACAAGTGCGGATATGCTATGGTTGTATGGCAAAGAAGTTTCTTCCTAAGAGAAAGATATATTCAGATTGCTACAGTGTCACTGAGAGTACCACTGAAGCACATGGCTACTGATGTGTTTGGACCTCAGCATGGAGGAGAAGCCCACCAGTCAATATTAGCTGTTAGCAGCAGGCCATCTTTTGAGATGGCTGAGGATACACAAAGCAAGGAACCAAGAGGCTTGACAGTAGCAGACATTGTAATGAATTAGTTCTTCACTAGGTGTGAGATCCCAGGCAAGTTGCACCAAAAATGTAAGGGAAAACTTCTGTCAGGTATCTGCAGTTTTGAAACTTTTCAGTCAAAGCTGGAGTTTAGCTATGTACCTCTGTAGAACAACACAGAAGGGATTGGAATCAGCATATAATATTCATTCTGATAGCATATAGAAGTAATTAAAGGTATAGTGTGCCTCATCATTCATTATGTCTAGATATGAGCTAATGATCTACATTTACATCATGCACACTGCATGGATCTTCAGGGACCATGATTCTCCTGACAGGAATCAGAGAGATTTGGACTACTTGGTTGATGCACAAAACTGTCCTAATTTCAAAGAGCTCACATCTTCCTTAGGAAAAATTGGTGACAATCTCTCACGAGTTAAAAATTCTCAATGGCTTATGACATGCACAAAAGCTTCTAAAAAGCGGGGTTCGATACTGTCTCAGAGTGCTAAGAGAAATTAGGGGGTAAAAATCAATACTAAAGAAATTCAGAGAGTATCAATGTCCAATGTTGACCTGAATAAATGGATCGGTGAATAGGAAGCCAATAGATAAATCCTGTAGCAAGCTCATCATTGCCCAGCCAGTCCCCGCTGAGCACCTATCAAATATATATACATGCTGCCAAAAGAAAGTTGAAAAAAAATGTAGCAGTGATACATTCCCAATTAGGATTAAAGTACCAAGGTGTCTCTCTGTCCCAGACAACCTATTATTCTTAAAAACAAAAAAATATTTCTTGGCGATATCTGAGAAACCATTGAAAAGAAATTGGACAAAAGAAGAAAAACTAAAAGGGGATTGGGAAGGCTGTATTAATATCTCCTGACATGTAAATACTGTCAGTGAGATTTGTCTGACCAAGTGTAGACACTAACTAGTCCACTAACTAGCCTAGTAGTAATTAAAGGAGATGTCCTAATCAGTATAACCAGTAAAGTGAAGAGTGAGTTATCTCAGCTTAAAGAAGACAGTTAACATAGGTCAGGTGAATCAGACTCTAAAAGGACTTACTTCTTTCCACTGACTGTCAAGGGTGACAAGTTCAAATGTGAACATCTACATGGTATGAAGTCAGCTGAAATGAATCCAGCCCAAGTCAGTCCTGATACCATTGCCATTTGGGCTCTTGGTGAGTCATAAAGAACATCACTATCAAGGATTCCATCAAGATATGGGCAAAGCTGAGACCGCCCAGTGAAATGAAGTCTAATTGAAGCATAAAAGCACTGGTATGTTTTGGATAAATCTGCAAAAGCAATTAAGCTCTTTTCTGAAATAATAAGAAACACCACCCAAAATACACAACATATCCAAGGCCAGTTAGGAATCTAAGCTATGTGGGTGAGCAGGTTTGACTGAAATCTGAATAGAAGTGTAGAAGAGCCAGTGGTGTTTGAGAAGATAACTGTCAGAGTGAGAGAAGCAACGGGAAGCAGTGCACGAATGAGATACACACACACAAGTCATACACAGACATCAATAGGAACATATACAGCAAAATGTTGAAAAAGCTGAGAGCTTCTGGGTGGAGTATTTGGAGTGATTCCTAGAGGAAAACTGTATCCTCCTGTTTGATTTGTTTAGGGAAACAGGATTTTCTACTACTTTTTTATGAAGCAAAACAAAGAAATACGTTACTTCCATCATCACTTCATGTCTTCTTGCACCTCCATACCTAGCCTATAAAAATTAATATGAGTCCCCTATTTTGATTAAATTTTCATGCAGAAGATGCTAGAAACTAATACAGCCTGCGGATGTTGTGTCTTCGAAAAACATGGGATGTTTTCCTTCTATGTATACGTTGTTATATACATAGCAAAAAAGATTTTAGGTGTAAGAAAATGCAAGGCCTAAGTCTGTGACAATCTTACTACCCCTAAAAGTAAGGTATGAGCTTGAAAATGAAAGCTATCAGGAGCTGCCAGTGTATAATATCTTTGGGAGTACCGTAAATCAGTTGAGGCTTTCTAGAGTGGCATGAACATCTTATAATGCCACTTACGGCAATAGTTTTCAGAGAAACATGAAGTACTATTTTTTTAATCCACTTGGAATATCAGTACCATTGAGACAGATGCACACTAAGTGCTAGTTGGTACTAGCACCACTTGTACTGACTGGCTCCATGGAACACACTAACTTGCTATTTAGTTCACTCTGGCATAAAGCCTGGCACTTCTTCGGTGATGATGAACAAAAATTTTAGCTCTTTTACAGGGTTCACTACAAAGTATGGAAAACAGGTAGGTTTTTTCACTAAATGTTAAGACTATTCATGGAAATTCAGTTGTTTCTGGGGTTTTTTTATGTGCTTTCTTTTGAACAGTGTGACTGAGTTCTTCAAGTGCAAGAAAGGAGTATGGTATGGATTTCATGTTAGAGTGCAAAGGGTCATGTTGAAAGATTTGAAATTCCAGTGAGAAAACAGATAGGATAACCTTTGAATATTTTTTCATTTGGATGAGGGTGAATTTTTCAGGTGTTCTGTTTGAATCAAAGTATTATCAAACACACTTTTCCTGACTATTCTATATTTTTAACCAGCTTCTATGTGAGTTCATGAGTAAATGTCTCCTAATATTCACTATGAGTAATATATATTTCTTATGTTCATTAGAGGCAGTACAGTTTTGGCTACCTTGCAATTATATTATTGATCACTTCAAGGAATATACTTCCATCACTGGTACTGTAATGACAGTCCATCTCAGAAAAAGATTTAGACAATGCTTTTTAACCCTGCTTTATTTGGCTATACATTTTTCACATGATTCTTATATGTTCTGCTTCATACTGCATTTGCAAGGACAGAACCAATCAAGTCTTTCTTAAAATGCAGAAGATGGTTGCTGGAAAATTTGAAAATGTTGGTGTGCAGTTTAGTATGCTGGGTTGATCTGGGTGCCGTGTTACATTAATAAAAAATATATCTCAGAACATGTTCAGTGTAACATCTAAATAGAGAGGATCAGAAGTAGATATGCATTTTCTTAATGTAATGGTATTTTCCTTAATTTTGTTTTCATATTTATATTCTTGCTCCATAAAATGAAAACAAGCTTGGAAGTATAGCCTAAAAATTGGAAGCGCTTTACTGGTTTACATTTCCTTACGGCTGTTGCAGCAAGTCATAATAGCCACGTACTTCAGCGGGTATAAATCGGCATTACTTCATTGAACTAAGCCAATTTATAAGGCAAATATGGCTGTCTGTCTTTAAATCAACAGTGAATATTTTGCACTTGGTTTATTTTTATATTTAAATTTCGTACTTAATTTTCTTTTTGTTTCTTTTTCACTGTCTGATACTGCTCACACACTGTTGCTTTGAAATTAATGGGACTATTTAAGTTAATAAAGACACAGCTGGCACTGTGTAGATTCAGTGCTACTAAGCTATGTACGGATTTAAGTGATTTGTGACACTAAAGACATCCTGCACCTTGTGTAATTTAAACACCAGAAGAATCAAATAAGGAGGGGCATGTGCATGGTATCAGTTCTTGTGGGAAAATATGCTTCAGTGACTTACTGGCACTGGTTTTGGAATGTGGCATTTAAAAGTACCTTTTTACAGTGGGAAAGAATTTGATCAAGAGTAAACAGTCTGACCTTGTTAAATGGACCAAAGTCTGTGCATAACCTAGTTCAGAAAACTAGTTTTCACCAGTCTGTGAAAAAAAAATAAAAATCAGTTTGTACAAAAATGCAACTAGATTTTCTAGATAAAATAATTATGCAAATAGAACATAGTGAAAAAAGTTATTATTCAAGTATGCACTTCTCTGGTGTGTGGGAAGTTGGCTATGAACTTTAAACATGGTTCAGACCATAATTTCAGAGGACATTAAAAGTACACAGTGTCATACCCTGTAGCTAGATGAAGTCAAGTCATATATGGGACAAGTGAATAGTTTTAAACAGAAATCAAAGCCATTTGTATTACCATTCATATCTGAAAATGTGAAAACCATGAGTCTGTAGTAAAACTGAACTTCTAGTATGAGCTAAGTTTTAAACACAAAGCTTGGCATCTCTAGACATAGTCACTTGAGTAGCAAGGATTTTTTGATACAAAGAAGGAAAAAGGTGGAGCAAGAAAATTACTCCGTTTTGGTTTTAGCTTCAAATTTTGCTGAAAGTGAACTGGCACACTATTATTGAATCTCCATGGTATGAAATCCTAGATTCAATGCAGTCTATGGAAAACATCCCTTTAACTTTACTGCGGCCAGGTTCTCATTCCAGGTTTTCATATTCTATTTGAAAAATACAGACACTTTCTCTGAACAAATATTCAATCTTCTCCGGAGGAATAGAGTATACAGAGAACAGCAATGACCTTCAGAAATGGTATTGATAGAAGTGCCTATCCAGTTCACCGGCTTTGGCCACAGAATTCCCACAGGTACTTTGTAGAATACAGCCTTGTTTTTTTTCCGTAGTGTTAGCACAACAGTGTCAAAATAACATATTAAACTTCTCAAGGCCTTGCAGGTGATCCATATTTAAATGCAAGAGTGAATGAAAAATCTTACAACAATTCAAGAATATGAAGTAACATTGAAAGACATTGTTGAATTATACTTTGAGTACATCATTTAAAAAGTATAGTAGCCAGTTGAGATCTGCTAACACAACAATCATTGTTGCATAAAAATGAAAATGTATCCATAACTGCAGTTATCAGAAAAACTACTGAAATAGTAACATTTCCATGTTACAAAATTAAATTGGAGGTAGGCAGCAATAGATGCAACTGCTTAAAAACCAGCATTAGATAAAACAAGTGAATCAAAGCAAAAAAAAAAAAGTTTCCATGAGACAAGTTCAGATTAAAAATTAGAAAGCATGTACATTAGGTTTTGACAAGTTTGGATAGAGAATCTGTATTAAGCCAGAAAAGAAAGCCTCTCTCAATGTAAACACTGTTTTCACATTTTTGTAGTCAATGTAAACATCTTCTGAACTTAGCCTGAGTTTCCTGAATTCTGTCTCGCTCTACTTTGTGTTTACAACACCAGCTATATATTTACCCTGCAGAGATTTCTTGAGGCCCTAAAGGGGGTGGAGTTCCCACCCTGCTGTGAGAAGGCTCTGTGCGTATTCTATGTATAGTCACATTTGACAAATTGACTACTGCACTGCTCCAGTATCAAACCATCAGGTTTTGAAAAAGGGAGAACAAAAACTACAGCTGTTCTTAGAATTTACAAGTGACGGTACTTTTTTTCCCCAAACTTTGACTACTTTTTTTTTTTTGCTTTATGTGTACGTGTTCTCATTTCCCTTCTATTCTGAGTGATGTTTGTAACTCAGATCTGCTTGATAGCTCCAACACTCACCTTTTTAAAAAAATTATTATTAAGAATAGATTAAGCAGGAAGGGATTAAGGAGCTATTATTTACCTTTCTCTAAATCATTAGTGTGCAGGATAGTGTGCAAACACCAGGTTGTCTAAGAGGTGAATGGCTCTGCTTATGCAGAAACAGATACACTGTAAGTGCAATCCGACTCACACTATTAGCAAGTGAAATGCATAAATCTTTCAAAAACTCTTAGATTCATACTGAACTGAGGAAGCTGTTAGACTGATGAGAAATAAAAATGTTCGTGATAAGTGAACACTAATTCTTATTTATATTGAGTATTCGTTATCCCTGTGTGTATTGTGTCACTCTTCCTCCTAAGTAATCCACTAGTAAGTTTTTTGTATTATTTTTCACATCAAAGGGTGAAAAAAAGATTTTTTAAAATGAGAACTATGAACATCTTCCCATGTCATAGGCACATATGCAAATATGTAAAATACCTGAAGCTTTTTAAGTCACATTAAAAATCAAAACTTTATTTTTTTCTTCTAAACCTTCAGTAACATCACAAGCAATGCTAGCAGGCTACAGTACACAGATAACTAATACAAAAAAATGGAAAGCTTTTTATACTTTATCCTGAAAAATAGCTGAAGGTAAAGGGAACCATGTATTTTGTATTTAATGTGTATTGAAACAGATCCTCTGTTCTCTTGCTGCTTTCTATGAAATTGAATTAAGATTTTAATACATGTGATATCCTGCTCTTAGTTTTCTTTTTTAGTGTTGCTAGTCAAATCACCATGGCAGAGAAGCTTTCACCTTTTTCCTTGAGAAGATGTTCATATTAGATTTGTATTAGATTAATAGCATTAATAACTCAATAGACACTGTAATTAAGCCCGGAATTCTGAAAAGACAGCATATTGAAGAGACAGCCATATCTGTTGGATCTAACATTTTCTTCTGAGGATTCCCTACATGTCTGTTAGGCTCTGGAACGCATTCAGAGGCGTGAGCACAAACCTTTCAATATTTCCTGGTGAAGTACATGCTAAAATGGAGAAGAGAGGCCCTTTAATCCTGATTGAACATTCATTTCAGGACTGAAATGTCCTACTCTGAACACTGCTATGGGTATTTCCAAGAATTAATGTGTTTATATAAGCACCTTGTCCAAGTGAGGAGCTAAACAGAACTCTTCCTGTGTGCTTCCACCACAATCTTCAGGAAATCTCCCATTGCATGGCATGTATATGTATATCTATGGCATTGGGACTTTATTTACACTGTAAAGGATTCTAGATTTGGTCAGTGGAACTGGGGACAATGGGCTTTAAAATGAGGGCAGTTATAGGATCGTCCTGTCAGGCTAAGCTCATTCAGAGAAACTACAGATTTATGTTCTGACATCAGGAAAGAACTTGTCTACAGTTAAGCCTTTGCTGTCATAATTCTCTCAGCAGAAACAATTCCTTTTGAGACTCCCTCATCATGGAACACAACATCATTGTGTTAAGAGCTGTAGAAATTTGAATCAAGGTCTAGTTTTCTTTCATAGCCTTCTTTGAAGACATTTTAACCTATTATATATTTATGGCCAAGCATCCTGGAGGTGTCCAAGGCCAGGCTGGATGAGGCTTTGAGCAACCTGGTCTAGTGGAGGGTGTCCCTGCCCATGGCAGGGGGGTTGGAGCTTGATGATCTTTAAGGTCCTTCCAACACTAACCATTCTATGATTCTGTGATCCTATGATTAAATTTTTCCCCTATGATAAGTTAATATATTAATTCTTCCTATTAGTCAATATAATTGTTTAATCAAGGATTTTAACAATATCTCCTATTCTTCAGAGGAAAGAACATTTCTTTATGTGAGTGTATTACTCTCCTTTGATATTTGTAAGCATCCATGTGTAGTTATGTATATTGTTTTTCATTCTCAGTGTTTTCTCCCTTTAGGAATGTAATTTAAATTAATTTAAATTAAATTACTGAGTTTTTAAAATAGTATTCAAGCTTATTTGGTCAGGAAGTGAAAATGGGGAAGAAGTTTGGAATTGTAGGACCTCTTGACCTCTGTTACATCTTTAATGACTTATCGTACGTATACTGTAATGATTTTTAAAATTGTAGTGTTCTGGCGAGGGTACAGCCCAGCCTACGTCTTTCTCTGAATTCTGCTTAGCACAGTTCCTAACGTCTTTCTTTCCTGCAAATATTGTGTATTTGATGGGACATCCCTAGCTTTCTGTGTAGAGTAAATAGAGGGAGCTAGTAGAAAGGAGAGCCAAAAGAAAATAAGGAGGCATAAAAAGACCAGAACAGTCATTGCATTGACAGGGAAAATGAGGCCCTACTAAATAAAATGACAAGGATTTTTTTTTGTTGATTTTTATTTGGTTGGGGTTTTTTAATTTCTTGTTGCTTTAGGCCAAGGAGTGTTTGAATTAACTTTTATTTCCAGTTTCTACTTTGCCTTCTGGACAGAAGATGCTACTTTTTTATAAGCAAGCAATTTAATTTGCCACATAGCTGAAATTCTTTCCTAGTGAATATTTGAAATATTATACCCTGAATTTGCAATTAATATGACATATGACATTGTTTTTGTTCTATTCCCTGCTGAAGGTGCTACACAGACAAAATCATTCCAACTCAGTTAAGTGCTATTTTAAAACTAAGATATTCTGGAAATGTTTTAAGTCTTGCTCTCATTTAAAACATCCTGACCCATTACATTATCTTTGTGCCCACATGGCCACAACAGAAAATCTCTTGTGCTACTTTCCATTCCTATGATGGGTTGGTGCATGGACTAATCAAAACCACTAACATCCATGTTGATGACTTGCAGACTTAACATGACAGTATACCTATTTAATAAGCGAAAAATGAGTGAAGTTCGGTAACATTCCCTCAGTTGCCATAGAAACCATTGCATCTTATATAGGATACTTGACTGCTTTTGGGTCCCCATCCTTTCATATCCCAAGTGGCTTTCTGTGAGTCCTTAATGTCCTTTTCGCCTATGGAAACTGCAATCAAAATCAAAATCAAAAAAAACAAGAACTTAAATGCTGCGACTTCAAGACAGGCAATTTCTATTCTAGTTTCATCTACTCAAATTAACAACCTACTACAATTGGATTCCTTTGCTCAGTCTGCAGCCACAAAGAGGTAAACTACCCCCACGGGGCCCTAGTTCTATGTACTGAAATTAACTCATACGGTGGGACCTTACAGCATCCAATGCTTTCTGGGGCAATCAAATGCACTTTTTGAGTCATGGGGAGCAAACTTTTGCATCACATTAGCCAGTTCAGCATTGGTCTAACCTCAGCTGAAAAAAATAGCACCTTTTTCCAGAAAAGCAGAACTGACAAAGCGCTGCCTCTGCACCTAAGCCTGCACAGCCAAAATCCCAGCTGACACAGTATTTTGAGTCATATGCTGACCTTAGTATGAAAGGGAACTTCAATTAGATGTCTATTGTGTTTTCAAATAAAGAAGAATGGTTTTGTGTTCAATGGATTACCCCACCGATTAAGACAAAGAAGCAGATGCTGCAAGGGCATATAGAAGGAAATAATTTAATTTCTCCCATTTTATTATAATCCAGAGTCTATTTCACGTATCAGAGGAATTAATACATAAGGAAAAAGCCCACAAACACATTAGGACCATGAGAATTTCCCAATAGATAGAGGTACTGGTACCTATGTATAACGAAACTCCCAGGACCTTCCATGTCCCAAAAAGCAAACAGAAAGGATGGGGGAGGGAGGAGTATCATGAAGGGAAGTCTTTTTATTTTCTTCTTTTCACATGAAGGTTTATAATTAAAGGGGAAAGTAAATTAATTACATGAATATTAAAAGGTTACTCTTCTATTCTAACATTTGGTCACAAGTTGTCTAATGAAAAGGAATGCAGGCTGGAGGGCTGCCATGCCTTTGCTTCTTTCTGCAGAGGGCCACAGGCTGAAGCAGTGATTGTGCGTGACAGATTCTGGGAACAATGAGCCTGCGCACAGATCATCCAGATGGAGCATGCTTTTCTAAATTACACCAACAACAGGGTGGCCCACAGGCAAACAAAATAGTTAAACAATACATAATAAAGTTTTTATTTGGTATTTCCTGTGAGGCTCTGCCAGTTGCCAGGGAGTGTACTGTATTTTCCTTTTGCTGTATTAATTGTTGACTACAACTGGCAAAGACCCAAACTAGCAGGGACAGATAAGGGGGGGAAAATGGCATCTGGACACTCAAGTGTACTGGGAAAAAAAAAAAAAGGCACAAAAAATTACAGCATATATCTGGAATTTTCCAACTAACGATGTGCGGATGTGGTAGCGCTAGGGAAAAAGAGCCAAACTGAGCCTGCTTTGTTCACTAAGAGAGGCCCCCCTGTAACATTCCTTTTAGCTGCGCATATTTTGGCTTCAGTTGTGCAGTTTTAACTATATACTGTGTATGGAGTGGTTCAGTTGTTGCTTCATGAATATAATGATTTCGTTACAAGAAATAAAATTATGTCAACGTATATGCATTTTTATTGTTGTGAGATGTTTACACAGAGGCTGTGTTTTAAATGTTAAATTATAGGTGTTAAATTTTCAGAGGGAAGAGGGAGAAAATTTCACTGCGTACAACCCATCACAGCAACAGCTGCAAGGAGGAGACCCTCAGTAGCAGTGAATGCTGCCTTTTTAAACTCATCAGTGAAATCAGTCCTTAAAGTTATCTGGTTTAGGCAAAAGCCCACAATATAATATAGTAAAAGCACTTGGATAAAAACAGGAGGCTGCATAAACATGCTAGTTTGGTACTGTTTTTCAATTTTATTTGTCTTTATAAACAGTTAAAGTATTGGCATCTTTTTAAGGAAGTTTTATACTCCTGATTTACTATACGCAATGTAGTAAGTGATTTTGCTACTAGTAGTACACAGCAAAGAGAAGAAACAAGAACAGGATGCTGTTATTTTCTTCTACAAGTAAAATAGCCTTGCTGATATTAGGCAGACTCTCCAAAGAAGATTAAAGTTGGTGTGAAGGCTATCAATACATATAGAGAAGAGAACCAACTGCACTAGGCAGAGATAGGGTTTGAGGCTACAGGAGGTCTGTAGTTCAATTGATGGGGAAGAAATTATTGTTGTGAGCTTAAATTGTCATATATTTCCATGGCATTTTTGAATGTACTTAGACCATCTTCCAGTGACCAGTGGCTGTTGCCACAGGCTTGTTTTCACTTCACAACTCATGTGCTCTTTCTGGAATTAAGTACTTTGGTTTTTTCTTTGTTTGTGTTTTTGGTTTTAAGGCAGATGTTTTTGTGATTGGTTTTAGCTGCAAAATATGGAAGTCATCTATTCTATTATTTCTTTGTATATGTGCAGTTTTCTTCTGTAAGAAAAGAAAAGTACATTTTTAAATGGAATTTTTTCACTTGGCATTATATTCATATACACTCTGGTTATAAGGAGAGCTGAACCTATGGATCAGTCATACAGATTTATTCAACCTGAGCTGGTAGAGTATCTGTCCGTAGTGGATGGTTGTTATAAGTATCCTATTAATTCTATTAAGAAGGCAGGATACATTGCCAGATGGTTTCCCAGATTCCCATTCATCTTCTAACAGACAGCTACGGCTATTCCTTCCTCTCAAACCTGTATTCCTACCTCTCCTCCAGCCCGGTCTCCTCTGTACTAAATCTAGCTCCCACCCCAAATCCTCTGTGAAGTCTGCCCTCCCACTGGGCTCCAGACATGCCCCTCACCAACTTCACTGTCTCCACTGCTTTCAGCTTCAGGCCTTCCTCAGCAGTCCCTGTCTCCTTTAAAAGTTTTCGTGTGATCTCAGTCTCACATGCCTTACTGATCATTTTTCCTTCTTCTTCCCTCTATAGCTCGTAGTCTTCTTTCTCAGTCAGTGTCAGATACCTCGACTCTCCACACACACTCCCACTCCCCATTGTCCTTCAACTCAACAAGGGAATGTCTTAATCTCTTCTCTTAATCTGGGTTTCATACTCTCTTCCCCAGTGTGTCCAGCTATTTTCATCTCTGTGGCTGAGTCTGATAGGTTCCTCTTCAAACATGGGATAGACCATTTATAGAGTAACAGGCTTTCTGCACTCAGTCAAAAGCTTGAGATGCCATGACGTCCCGCTGAGCCCCCTGGAGCTGGCCTGAAGCATGCTCATTGAAAACAAAACCTTCTGAAAGTGCAGTAGTATAAATCCTTACTGAGCATGTGCTGTTTTTCAGATTTATGACAAGGCCAAATTTGGAGCCAAGTTTTACAAAGACGGCAAGAGGCACCTCCTTGACATAGAGGCCAAGTTCCACAGCCCTTGTTCCAAAACGTGAGGGCACCAGAGCTGCTCAAAAAGAAGGCCACCAGAATTTAGGATGGGCAAAGCATGTATTTTTCCCTAGCCTCACACATGGAAACCCCCTAAATGGCTTCAACTGAAATATTGCAATAAAGCTGAGTACATTCCGAAGAGATCCAGATGAAAAATGTTATTATAATTGGTGAAATTTTGGTGAAGTTAAAAACTGCTGAAAACACGGTCTTATACAGATAACTTCAGTAATAGGCCTTGCTAGAAGCTTGAATGTATTATATATATGCTGCTCCTGATGGTTGTCCTCTACCAGAAGGAATCTGCGGAGTTCTGAGAGAGTGTCAAAGGACCCTTTCTGTTTCCCTCAGTAAAGGCCAAGGTGCAAAATCACTCAGTTTTTACTAATATATATGCTGTTTCCTATGCATGGATCCCTTCTTCATACCCTTATAACCAACCATTGTGTATCCTACAACATGTGGAAACAGATTCTTACTCACTTTAAAGACCCTCTACACATTTCTAGTCCCTAATGACATCTATAAATGTAATTTATTCACAATTAGGGACGTCAGTTGGGAACAAGCTGTCATAGTGATATAAAAACACCAGATGAAGAAAAGGGTCAGATCTATGGAAGAGATGAGTATGGTTAGCTACTGATCACTGACAGGCGTGAGACTCCTAAAGTCCCATTGAAGTCAGCGAAGTTCAAGAGCAGGTCTCTGCTTAGCAACATAAACATACTGACACCGCAGTTCCTTTCCAAATTAACGATTCGTCTTTTTCTCTCATGAAACAGAAAAATCTTATATTTGTAACCTATTGAGCTATTATCCATCATAAAATATATAAAACTTCACCGGAAGTCAGATTAATTAGAATAGGCTTCATTTCCCATAAGTACACTAGTTTCTTCTCCAGTCAAGGACAAGGCAAGTCTTTTAAACTTTGAAAAATAAGCTGATTTATAGATCACGTGTTACAGGAGTGGTAGGTAGTCTACTCTGTGCTTTCCTGAGGTGTAATTGATTAAAATTACATTTGTGCTTCTTGTGTGAGCTATAACACATGGCATTCTTGTGTACAGCGTTTCCCAGTCAGCTGTTGTTCATCCCAGGTTGAGACAGGAACAGCAGCATGGTTAAGAGAGGTCATCTGCAGTACCTTCCATTATTTTTCAGCCTGAAGATTACACCCCAGAATTGTTTTAAGAAATACTGTGAGTCTCTGCATAATTGATTTCAAGGCATGTTGCCAAACACTTCAGTTATTCAGAAGAAGCACTAGAGGCCTCTTTTATTGTTGTTGATAACAACTTTTTCTGTAACTTAGAAGATTTAAAATCCATTCTGGTTTTTTCGTTGGTTGTGCTGTTCACTTCTGTTTTCCTTCTGCTGTATTATGCTAATAGGTTATTTTATTCTTGCCTCTACTTCATTTCAAACAAGTTTCATTTTCAGATTTTCTTGCAGTAGCCCAAAACAAAACAAAATTTATCTGGTGTTTAAAGATGCTTTGTAGATAAAAAAGCTTAAGAAGGGGTCATTTAGACACATGTTTTCTAAAAGGTTCATGTTACAAAAACTAGCTTGGTCTAAATTCAGTCTGAGAGTATCCTTCTAAAAACAATCATACTGCTAGCTCTTGAAAACACTTCATTTCTGATCCCACAACCATTAATGATTTTAAACATCAGTAACGTAACCTCAAGATATTAACAAAAAATAAAAATATTCTAAACTAAATACATTCTTTGCTTGCTATCGTAAAAAATTCATTTTCCTTGCAGACTGCCACTTTCCTAGAAAAAATATATAGTATTTATTAGATGGAATTGTATACTCACTAGAAAACACAGGTTTTTTCTAATTTCTTGTTTCTAAAACTACTTTTTAAAATACTAACAATTAAAAACATCTAAATCTAAATACAAATTATTCTTTAATTTATTCAAACTTTAGGGATCTATGTCAACCCCAGAGCTGTTGGCACTTGTGCTTGGTATCTCTGCAGAAGCTCTGACTTCTAGCACTGCTTCTCTGCTATCTCCTCCTCAGCATCCATGGAGCCAGGCATTGAAGGATTTCCTGACTGCATGAGCATGTTATTTACAGGAATTCCTCTGAAAGTTCATGGAGGGGGGTAGGATGTTGCTGTCCTTATGTGGCTGTTAATGCTGTGAAAGTTTTCTGCAAGTGGGAGACAGTTATTCCCTTGCAAGGAATATGTAGGGAGATTTTAGCGTGGAATGATTGCTTCTGAGAACAGATCTTTGTGGCAAAAAGGCTTAGACAAGCATCATGATGATGATGGGGAAAGAGACGAGGAAACTGATCATTTGAAGATCAACTGGTAGTAATGTTGATGTTATCACAAAAGCTCTTGGCCCCCTCTCCCAGACCATTAGAACATTTACACTGGTTCTTGAATGTTAGTCCCTATTTGATTTATTCTCCCTTTTCAAGGACAGATTACATATTGTGGTAAACATTTTAGAAGGCCTTTTTTGTAAATCCATTTTCATCATTTTTATAAGGACTCTTCCTGAACAGTTAGGAGCCATGAGTGATTCATGGAGCAGCAAAAGGGATGTAACACAGCAGGAGACCTCCTGCATATTGTATTCTTCTTTCTCAGGCAGGCAAGGGGCACAACCTTTTAAAGTAGTAGATCTCTGTTCCACACTGGGTGTCCCCTTGTGGTTTATCTCCATTGCACCAACAGCAGTTCAGCCTGTCTTCAATTTTAAGTATCTTTCCTCTCCCGAGGAGACCCCAGGAGGAGGTATTGCCACTAACAGCAAACAACATTGCTACTGATTGGCCAGAGAGAACTAAAACATATCTCTGTAAATTGAATGTTTCCTTCTCTCCTGGAGACTCAGTATGCTAGTGTTTCACACCCTCTGTGCCTTTAAAATGATGTCCATTGCCTCAAGCTGAGAACATTCCCTTTGTAACATGCAGAACACAGCTAAACTCAGTTCTGGACTATTAAAAATACATCTCAGTGACACAGCCCTAACAGCAGATGCAGAGTACCTGTATTAGTCCACACTCCTTTAACCACTGCTGAAATAAGAGTCTGTCAAACAGATGCCTGGAAGTAGATTTGCACCCTCAGAGAAAGTGTTTCCTCTCTAAGACCTATATGGACACAGTTTGCAAGGGGTTAACAAGGCTGCTACTTTGCAAACAGAGGCAGAAGGTCACTGGCTTGGCGGAAACAGCAAAGGCTCCTGCAGCCTGCCATGGAGAGCCTTTCACCTGGCATTTCCCACCCAGGGGATTGTAAACATTGGCTCACAGCCATGGAGTCCTACAGAACTTCTCTTTACTTTCAGTGTATACATTTATACATCTTAATGGAAACTGAAACATGGCAAGTTATTCCCGCATGTCCAGAAGGAGAGAGGGAGCTTCTGTTCGAGTTAAAGAGATTTACTCATATTGGAATTTGAAAACATAGAGATATGCTTGTTTAGTGGTACTTCACATGTAACATAGCTGCTGTTCTCAGGCAAACTTTCTCAACTCACAGGAATGTGTAGAATGCTGTCACTTAATCAGAATCCAGAAGAGCTCTTTTATCTGCCATTTGTTAGTAACTAGCAATATTGTTCTTATCTCATTGTCCTTTAGCCTGATGCAGTGCCCTCAGACATGAGAACTCATAACATGAAAACACTCATTACCTTGAACATTCCTGTTTGTATTGTCTTAAACTTTTATCTCTTTAGCTTAAATAAGATGCTTTGTATCGATTTTGAGAGCGATGAGTCATCTGTAGAAGTCTGTTCTACAACATCATTTTCTCAAATTTTATTCACAAATAGAACATTTTATATTTTTGTGTCTATAACTGCTCTGGAGTACAGTCTTCAGTGATCTAGACAAATTCCGATTTTTTTCATCCAACTAATACAATATGTTATCTGTAATTAATTTCCCTTGGAATCTGTCTTCTTGAATATAACATAAAATAATCATGAAGTTAAAATTGGGAAATAAAGCCTAGCAAGGTGTAGTGTTGGACCAACTGTAACATTCTAGTTTGCTGCTAGATCTTCAGGTTCTTAATGTCAGTTTAGAAAAATCTTCTAGTATTTATAAGTGGAGGAAATTTTCTTCTGGTTTCTTTAAAAATCTGGGGCTTCGCTTTGTACTGTCAATCATAGATTTTGGCTGGGGAGTAGTGTATCAAGTAGCAAGGGAGAAGATTTTGCTGCTTTCTCCACAGAGTAAAACAAAGTGACATCTTCTAGGGTTTTTATGAGTCTCATCCATTAGAGTCAGAGAGGTGGAATACAATCTGCCTAGATCCAAAGTAGAATCCAGCCTGGTTAATATAATTAATGCCTGCTTTTATTTTTATCCAGTGATGGTCTAATGTAAAATGCATACACATTCCAGAGAGCAGTATCCAGAAACTCGGCTCCTCGCCCCTTCCAGCTGATTGTTCTTAAGCACTCAGCTACTTTCAGACAGTCTTGCCCCATGACTCATATACTCCTGGCAGAATAGTGACTTGGCTTCAGCAAAGGCAAGGAAAGAACTGTCACCCAAAAAATCCCTAGTCTAGTGGTCAAAGTATTTGCTTGGATGTAGGAGGTGCCAATTAAGTTCCCTTCAGGCTGAGTTTCCACATAATAACATATGTACAAGATGTTAATGTGGATGCAAACACATATTGCTTCCATCACTACTCTTAGTTACAGGCTTCACCAAGGAGGACTCCATACGGACTTCCGTTGAGAACATCCAGGTATCTAGGGTTATCTGTCTGCCTAAACACACATCACATGCAGTAGAGCTTCAGCTGAAATGCAGATTCTTCTTTCTCCAGCACAGGCCTTTCTAATGTGTGTGACCTTCTACACTTAACACCTACAGACCCATTCAGACTAAGAAGAGGAATTTCATAAGTGAAGATACCTATAAAGCTCATAGCCTTGAAAAGTCAGCAGATTGTGCCCAGCATTTTCGTGGCCTTAATGTCACAAAACTACTTAAATGTCAGATTCAGACTGCCTGAAGACACCTCTTAGTCTTTTTGTCCTTTCTATCTAGTTCTTGGTTTTGCCATGAAATTACATGATGTTTACCACAGTCCTTGTCCTGCTGATATTCACCTCAAAACTCAACTCATTCCTAATGATCTGTGGTACGTTTAAGTATGTATAAACACATAAACCTATCCATATATTGTGTCTGTATATAGAAAGTTCACATTTTTCTTTTTTTTTCTGGAAACTTGTATATTTCCAAACCTCTTTGCTCATTTGTTTTAAGAAAGAAAGATGTTTTATGAGGGTTTTGTTTCCCAAATGTCCTTTCAAAGAGCCCTCAAAAGGCATTTCATAGGAGTTTCATCTCTATGGTATCATTTACATTTTTACTTACTTAAGTTTAAAGCCATACACTTTTATTTAAAACCAGAGTAAAATCTACTGCATTCAATTTCAAATGTAGAACATATTTGCAGTGTTTAGAGTTGCCCAAATTCTTTAAATTCTTTATGCCATAGGTGTAGGAAGGTCCAGATTTATGTCAGACATCATGGTGATGATAGGATTGAAGTCTGCACCTTGTGAAGTACTGAAGGCAGGTGCATCCCAAGAGGAGTTTCTGCTGCAGAGAAGCTGCCTTGTTTGCAGCCCTGGGTTCCCTTTGGGTTTTGCTGTAATACAAGAGGTTTAACTGTAAGCTATTGCTTCACATGAGCATTGACAGATGTTGCTTCACCAGCCTTTTTATATACTGTACCAGGCTATCAGTGGAATTGGAACTTTGCCTCCAGGCCCCTACTCCAGCCTTGGTAGAGTCTGTATCACTAGAAGTACAAGTTCCCTCTTTCACCAGGGGCATCACAGCCCAAATCTGTTTTGGTGAAGGAGACCTGCATAACACTGTATCAGCTGCTGTGGGAGCTCCCACCATACTGCTGGGGAAAGGTTACAGCTCTTAGTGCTGCTGGTAGAAGAATGCTTCTCCTAGGAGTTGATGAGACATAGAAGTGAAGAGAGCCCAAAGTTACAACAAGAATTTTCAACAACTGTAGCTAAAATGTAGAACAGATACGAAATTTCTTGTATGTATCAGCTTTATAAGTTATCCAGACAAATATCTTAATTTTAGATGTGCCAGAGACTATTCTTGTCCAAATCAGACTTTCAGTATAAAAGACTTTTGGAGAAATATTTTCAGATTAATTGGGACTGAGTTTATTCTGCCTTACGTATTCTGGGTAAAGATCAAGTAAGCTCTTACTCAGCAGCTAACCCGCTTGTGAACAGATGTTCTCTGCTCACCCTACCATAAGCAAACATGGTACACCTCTCTTACTTTTACGCCCTGACGGCTATTTGTATCCTTACTTTCCTGGTCAGCTGTGGCCACTAACTCAAAGCGCAGCATTAGTTCAGAATTTCCATTCTCAACTGAATTGAAACAAGTATCTTACAGAAGCTGTTTGCACCAAGTTTCCCCTTTTTTAGAGTCTCAAACTGAAAAACTTCATTTTATTCATAATAGTCTATAACAATTCAGGTTCCTAACAGAACTGTGTGTTAAACTCTGACCCAGTGGTTACATTTGCCTCAAAATGAGAGAGTATTTCTTTTTGAGATTGACTCATTTGTTCAGGTCAATTTTGATGTTTGTGTTTCATTAAAACCTCTTTAATTCCACCTTCTTTCTCGTCTAGAAGCAGCTGTAGAGCCCACAGTAAAGCCTCTCACCTAGACAACTGTCAGTATTTAGTCCGTTCTTTGAGGCAGTATTTTCTTTTATGCATTGTCTCCTTGTGTTGTGATGGTTTGAAACAGAAGTGGCCCAAGTTCCATGGGAGAGAGGTCTGTGGTGGCCTTCATGGTTTTGCTTTATTTGTTTTTTTTTCTGTTCAGAACCAAAGTCTAACACAGCACCCCAGGAAGTGGGGGAGACTTTTTTCTATTAACCAGACTCCGGTTTTCTAGTAGCAATGGAAAGCTGGTCTTCATTATAAAGGCAAACCGTAAGTGGTAAGGCTCGGATTCTCTAGTCTGATGAACTCAGGAAGAAACCAGGCAGTTACAAGGGCAGCTTCTGGGGATCTCAGCATGGAGCCGACCGTGGTTTGGTCCTTGGCGCAAGTCAGAGCTACGCGTTCTCCTTCTTCAAGAGACTGGGCATAAGTGGAGTGAGAGACTGTAAAAGAGCTGGATGCCACCCAGTGGGAATATGTCGGGTGTTGGTTTCATGGCTACCTAAAGACACAGAGTAGAGCAAAGCAACCGGAACAAGGCCCAAGATCTGGTACTAGAAATTATGACTGTTCCCTCAACTAGCTAACACCAACAGGTGATGGATGTGAGTGGAAGCGTGCCAAATTGCTGCAGCCAGATCCAGAACAAGACCTGTATTCCAAGGCACAGTCACAGGCTGCCACCCTTCTAATGCTTTGTTTCTTCTGGTGCTGTGGAAGGAAATCTTTCTTATAGTGAATGTTTGACTTGATCAGCATTAGAAGCCAAAGGTGTTTATTTCCTTCTGTCTTTGTGGTTTTTTCAGCTCTGAGAGAGATTATTAGAATTTGCTGTTTCAGTGTACACATTTTGTTTGATTATTGAGTCTTGAGACTGAAGAATGGCTGCTTCTCTTTTAAAGCCTGTCACTCTCAGTGTTGTCAGGTATCTCTATATGCAAATGCATTGCAATATCAGCACAAGCCTCATTTCATGCAAAACTGACCACTTCTGTAAAGAGCTGAGCTGTCCATATTCCATAGAAGGCTGCTCTGCAGAGCAGAGATTAGGGCATCATGGTTTTGATTTTAATGCACAACAAGCCTTGGCAAGTCTTTCTTTGACTTTCGTGGGCTCTGGATTAGGTACAGCAGTGTTGCTGATATTATTTTTGCTTCTTTCTTTTCGTATAAAGATAAAACACTTTTCAAGTGAAGTTTCAGGTAGTATCTCAGAAATGTTCTCTGTATGGTGTCAGCAGAGAATTCTATGAAATACTCTGCTTAATGGAAATATATTTCCTTGTACTAGTTTTGAGGTACATTCTGAATTATCACTAGTGGTTGAACTTATTACCTCATCTTAAGAGCCAGTTTTCCTTTCTAGTAGCTGTTGCATACATCTGCTTAGTGCACAGAGACTTTTGAGGTAAAAACCACTGAATGTAGGTAAAGTATCTTCCACTAGTGTTTATATACACACACGCAATGTGTAAACGCACACAGACACGCACTCACACACTCCTACTGACAACGGATGTACCTAGAGATATTCTTCAGCAGCACTATCACACTGAGTTATGTGGTTCTTCCTAGAAATAAAAAAGCAAAATTCTGATTAGTTTTGTGTGTATAAACCATCAAAGACATGAATGGCTTCTTTATTTGTCAAGTTGTCTTACAGTAGATGCTAAATCTTGGTTTCTTCAAAGAAATCAAAAAGAGGAGATCACATTCTAAAATAACAACTCGACAGTGGGTGGCACATGTGATGAACATTTGTGTCTTCTATAAATAGATAATTTTTTGCTTGATGATTTAACTAATGAAGTAGTAACAACAATCTTTCCACTTTTCACAAAGCAGTTAATTAAGCTTGTGCCTAAAATGGAGACAAATGTGAATAAAGAGATGAAATTGCTATTACCATGTGCACTTCATGAGACCTGTAGCACTTGAAAGGATGTCATTTTTATATTTATTAAACCTTTTGTCAAGAAATAACATGCTTTCTAAAAGCCACCGGGGTAGTTTGGTTAACTTTTACTTTAAAAGGGAAACATTTTAATGTTTGTATAAACAGACAAAATGCAATCATCTTTCTCTAAGAAACGTTCTCTTCAGACGGACCTATCTCTGTGATGGTACTGAAAACAGTTACATGATAGTGGAAGAACCACTACTCAAAAAAGAGATTAAAAAATGTAATTATTCAGGCTGATATCCCTGGAAACTAAAGCACATTGTATACTGTAGTGACTATTACCTTCTCCACCACAGTTAGAAACAATAATAGGTCTTCAGAGATAAAGGGAGCCCTAGGCTTGCTTTATAAACACAGAATGCTCAGCAAATTAAGGATAGTGATGGGAAAATACAGTAACGCAGTCCCTAGCAAGTAAAGAAGACACACTCCCCTTCCAAACCAGGGATGAAGTAATGTTGAAGTCATTGTACAAAGGCTAAAAAGCTTGCTCTACTATCACCTGTCTTGGCCTTATTGCACCTTTTCGAAAGGCGGGTTTTGGTAGTCTCCCTGTGTTGGACGTTGCTGTGCAAGATACTGCAGGGTGCAAGGAGTCTCAGGCTGCCCCAGGGAGGCACAGAGCAGCATGCAGGGCAAGTGTCAGAGCCCATGAACCTGCAGAAATGCCATCACCTCACAACTTAGTGTCACCTACCCTCTAAATTGCCACTTCTGCCCTGCTCAATCCTGGTTGTCAGTCACTATTCCAAACTGCAGGTGAGGAAACATGATTAGACAAATTATTTCTTTTCCTAAGCAATTTTTAATACTACATTGACTTCATTTTAAGTAATATTACACTCTCAGACCAGTGAGCCATTTTTAAGCATATTCATTTAAGAAATTACGTTTCTTCTTTTCAGACTCTGTGGAGATTCAGTGCAGTGTTTCTAGCAAGTGGGAGGGAGGTGCATTAGGGAGAGAGAGTCTCTCCGCAGCGGAGGTTGAAGCCAGGCTTCAATCAATATGTATACCCAGATTTTTAGCCGTCTGTAATTCTGTCCTCTCCAACTAGTCTGTGGTGAATGTGTCAGGCTTAGTCATACATCTGAGGAGAAGTTTCTGCAAAGTTTGAAGAAAATTGTGCAACTCATTTTAGAGCCCCAGATCTGAAGAAGCCATGCAGTAGCAGCTCCGTAGTGAAGTTGGAAAGATTCCACTTCAAATCCTCCTGCACAGTTTGAAGCTATAGATTTTTTGCAAAGTTGGAAGATCACAATGCAACACTAAAGAGCTATATTCTAAGTACTGCACTTTGTATTCTATAGCTATATTTCTGCAATTTTTAACAAAAAGGAAGGACAAAAATAAATGAAAAATAGTCCAAAAAGATGCCCCAAAGACAATGTAAAAGCCCTGTTAGTGGGAACTGAACAAAATAACTGAGTTTAAGAACAATGTTAGGGAACTCAAAAAAAAAAAAAAAAAAAAAACAAAAAAAACCTGACAGATAATCTTTCATGAGGCTGAAATGCTTTAAGCTATGAAGTGAGCCAGTGTCAAATGGCCAATATAATTAACAAAATCAGCACCAAAAAGAGTACAGCAGAAACCACAATCATAAGAGCAAAAGATTTGGAAGAAGATTTTTATTTTAATTCAAGGATACTTTATATGAATTTAAGCATCCTGCTAATTGCTTTTGTGGCATGATTTCTGATAAAGTTAATATTTTAAAAGGTTTTATAGGCCTCTTCAAAGTCCCCTCAGAACTAGTTGGAATAGAATTAATCTCATCCAGCTTTAGATGTCTAAATAGAAGATGTCTACATGTGGGACAGTCACTTAAATTCTCCTCATAGATGGCAAGACATGGCAGCATGTCTTCCTCTGACCTGTACAACACATGGTAAAATAAGATCAGTTGCTGGGTGAGATGAGGATTGGGCCATGCCTTCCCCACCCCATCGCCCTCCTGGACCCCCCTCTGAATCAGCAGAGATGAGGGAAGCATAGCAAAATGCTTTCTCTGGAGTGAAAGGAAGACCTGGGGCCACAGCATGACTCACTGGCTAGTAGATTAAAGAGTGCCAGGAAACACATCGTGGGTACTGGAGCTCAATTGTCTATACTGTTAAATTATTAGAACGGTTCCTGGCATGGTTTTGAGTTAGGCCAATCTTTCCCCAGACAGTTCCTAAGCACAGTTAAGCATGGACCAAAGACCATTCCCAATAAGCAGTTTGCATGTGGTCACCTTTTTTGGGAGTCTGAGAATTTAATAATATGGACGTAGGCTACTCTGTGCCTGTTGGTCTCAGTGCCAAAGGAACATTTCCCGCCCCATTTAATTTCCTAGCACAGACATAGCCGCTGTGTTACAGTCTGATCCCTGCTTTGTTCCTGTAGCTGTGCAACTGAGTGTTGATCTGTACTTAAAGTCTGTGGCAAACCAAAATGTAGTCTTTTGTGTCTATGTTACTCAACCCCATCCCTAAACCTCTGTTTGTCTTTGTCTTTTTTGAACTGTATGCTATTCAGATAGTAACTATATTTGGAAAGGGCTGTGTATTGTGCAGATCCATTTAAATTAAGCAGTTATCCAAAAGTTAAAATCTGCTCTGTAAAGTAAATGGAAATTAAATGAGACTGACACATTGCCTGCATCTTGTGTTCACATTGCTAGTGAGCAGATACTTACCACTAATTTAATCTTTCATCAAAAACAGGTACCATGAAGTGCAGGACTGAAAATTCTGGGGCTAGATGGTCCCAGATAGCAACATCTGGCAGGTATAATAAGGCAGAAAACTTTATTTCAAAATATAGTTCTCTTTCTTGTTTTGACTTTAAATGCAGCTTTCCCCTTGCTTCTAACTGAGCACATTTCCTTCTTTAGCAGGTCAGACACAGCCTCAGTAGACTTTTACAGATGTTCTTTTCCTTTCTAATGCCTCTCAGATACACATTTAATTTATTTTCATTCTGGAGTGCTGCCTAAATCTATTCACATTTGAATTGTTAGAAGCAGTGAGCTGCAGTTACTGATGTCATTCTTACTTGAGATCATCCCATCTTACCTGAGTAGTAGAAACATAAAAAGTACACTGGAAAAGGAGCACAGGTGTTCCTTTAGACATGTACTCCTTCCAGTGTATGAATTATTCTCAATCTTTTCGTATGTAGCTTTATCTATGAAACACAAATATCATGGGGTATCCTCAGGACAGGCAGAGTAGGCTGAGAAGCTGAAGGGGGAAAAGGAGCTAATTTGGCCCAGGAGCATTTGGAAGAAGGGACAGGGTGTGAAATATGAGGCAGTTAGAGGGTACAAGGGAGCAGATGGGGAATGTGAGGGAGGGCAGAGCCTATGGGACAGCAAGCAGTGTCCACCCAGGCATTTGCACATGAGCAGCGGGGGTTAGGCATGTTCAGTGACTCTGTCAGGGTGCTACTGGCATGTGGCAGAAAGGCAGAGGAAGGGGAGAGGAGCCAGGACATCCGGGAACAGCTGGGAGGAACCTGGCTGGTGTAAGAGAGATGCTAAAGAGGCCAGGCAGGGTGAGGAGAAGAGAGAAGGAGGAAAAGGAAATGTAGTGTGAGAGGACTAAAATGTAACATGGTCACTAAAGCCTACAATCTCCAAAGTATTTAGGAGTTTTATGCTGAATTTAGGATGTCCATCAGCATGTGAGCACAAACCTCTTTTCCTGCAGAGCAATTGCCATGTGCCACATTACCTGTGTGTCAGATTTTCAGGACAGGCAGTATTTAAGTGAAATGTACTGATGCAAGTGCTTGCTTTTTTTCATCCTAAAAGTGTGACTTTATCAAGCAGCTCTTTATCAAGTGCCCTATCTCTCAGGGAGAGCCTGTCTCGCTGGTGGTGTGGCTTACCTAAGCAAGGCAAAGCATTTTTTCATTCTAAGTCAGAACTGTGCTAAAGAGGAAGCGATGATGTAGTTGTTCAGCCTCACCATATCCTGTGTTCAGAATAATTTTCATTTCTACTTATCTGCAAATGTTGATGGAATGTCCACAAATATTTTCTTGGTTTCTATGGTAAGAGAAAGAGAGTGTGAAACTCTGTGTCAAAACCACTGCATCATCTGCATCATCCTGTGCTTTTCAGGAGAAGCCCCTAACCACCAGAGGAGTCATCTGTAGCATTACTTGGGTGCAAACTGACATTTAGTACATCTTGATCCCTTTCAGGCTAACATTTTGAAGCACAGACTTGCATATTACAAACCATAAAGGTTACTTGGTCACTTTTATAATTACACAGGAACACAGAAAGTATATCAAAACAGCTCAGCACAGATTACTTCCTCCCTGACTATAAAGCAATCAGGCATTTGCTGGAATTTAACTGTAAGATTTTGGAAATCATTTGTTTGGAGGGTTTAAGGTTCCAAATCACTCAGAAGTAAAATCTCCCAGTCCCCCGTGTACACACGCATGAAGCATAGCAGGGTGCAAATGCTTGGGGAACTGTGCCAGTAAGTGGTCACGTGGGAGAAGCAGCTAACGTGCTGCACGCTTCTGCAGCCTTCCAAAAACAGCACTGTTCCCTCTGAACAAGCACCCGGGGACCGGCCACGAACTGCCATGCTCCTCTCAGGAAAGCAGCAGCCATCCTGTGTCACATTTCCCTGGAAAAAGGACTTCAGTTTGGGGCATATATTGTCAGAAGTATTCAAACTGTCTCACAACAATGTGTCCCCCAGTCCTTTGCCTATGAGTGTGCAGAGCTTTAATGTGGCAGGGCAGCACCCTTTCACTCTGTGGGAGAAGAGCTATGTGGATCTCAAACCAGGAATTGTGGGGCTTGGTGGTGTTCCCACAGAACAGAGGTCACACAGTGCTCCTGACACCACGCCCAGCCATTGACAGACAATAATGGACTTAAATTGTTATAACTAACTTTTCAAAGCAATGTTTCTTCAATAAGCTTTTCCACAAATGTCCTGAGAGAATAAAAGTGCAGATCAGTTTGAGAAGTGTATCTGCATCAGGAAAAAATATGTACGTGTTTTAGGAAGAATTCTGTCTGACTCAGATAGGGCAGCTCCAGTAAAACTTTTCTGGTTTTTATAGAGGGAAGTATTTTGGAAAAGCATCACTAGTATGGTACCAAATCAGGAACAAGACAAACGGAGTTAAGTAATGCCCAGCTTCCATACAGGAATCCTTTTCCATGGACAGGTATCTGGGAGTCTAGCTTGCCAGTGCAGTACTTTGCACTGTGTTATTGAACTGTTTCAAAGACAAATTTCATGAATAGAGATCAAAGTGTTTAAGAGGACTGTTAGCAAATATGACCACTTGTGCAAATATCCATGAACCTCCCTTCAATAGCCATACAGTAGTTCCAAAGGCTGTCAGGGCATGTAATGATTGTAATAAATGTATTTGCTTTTGTTTCACCTGGCTTTGACCAGCAAATTCGGCTGATTACTTCCATTGTTATTTTTGCTTTGAAAACAATTATATAATTTTTAAAAACCTACTCTTCTTACACATTTCTTTTTACTAGTCATGGTATTCAGAACTCGCTATCCTAGTTAACATAATTTTGAAAGGTATTTTCATTCTTATCTTTGCACTTGTTTCTTTTCAGTGTTTTTGCTTTGTGTCTTGCTCCTCCTGAATGCTGCATCTCCCAACTTTGCATTTGTTGGAGAAGCAGACCAATAATTGTTGAGACCCTCCCTGCCCCCAGATTAAGAGTCAGGGGTTTAAATTATAGCACCTACTAAGAAAATACTGCTATTTAGCTGATGATCATGTGCTGGCATGTTGGATTATAATTGCATTCATGAGTGGGATACTCCCATGGCTCTGAGACTATATTCTAGAAACAAAATAGCTCATGCAGGACTCTGAAGAAGTTCCTTGTGTTCTTCTGTAAATATACTGAAGACACAGTCAGCCTCATCTGTATTTTGTCTTCTTGTGAGAAACAAAAGGATAAATATAAACTGTCCCATCCCTGTTGTGGGTCCAATGTGTAGGACTCATCAAAGTACGTTCATGAAGCAGTGCCAGTAAAATTCCCACTGGGTCTCTACAACATGTTGTGACATGACCACCACGACAAGAACAGCCTAAAAGCAGACGCTTTACATGGC
>NW_010130583.1:21969-25905 GCF_000699245.1 Pterocles gutturalis | reverse complement strand
AGTGTGTCATCTGGAAATAAATTGTAAGAGAAGTTAGTGCTAGTCTAACAAGCAGCATATGGGCAGAGCCACTTGCACAACTGTTAAGGTCAGGAATTTGCCAAGGATCCCTGTGCTGTGTTGCTTAGTTGAAAACTGACAGTTTAAGGTACCTCTGTGTGTGAGGAAACCACAGTGGACAGCGCTGAATGCCTTTGGTAAGGGACAGCTTTGGGGAGGGTTTCAATTAACCGGTATCCAACTGATAAAAAAAAAAAATAAAGTTATAATTTCTTCAGCTCAATATGAAGAGAGAACTTTTGAGACAGGCCAGACATGTTTACACAGGTTGGCCTGTACACTTGAGCTATCCTCACTTCTTTCACAAAAAATAACACATAAACTATGAAGGGCTTAGGACAGACACAGGTTACAGGTTTTGATTTGTCCTACGGTCAAACCCACAGTATCCCCTAGCTTACTTATTTTCAGTTTAGCTCTAGTGACTACATCTAAGAGGTCCACAAAAGTTGTTTAAGAAAAGGAGGCCTTGTTCAATAGACTACTGTTTGCTCTACAGAGAGTCCAGATCTCCACTGGAAAGTGTTTAGGGTCTGTACTTTGCAAAGGCTTCAAAGAGTTGTTCTGGTAGTGTGCTGTGATATTGTGATATCACACCAATGCTGTACGCAGATGTTGTATTTTTATTGTACCCTGAACTGCACTGCTCTTGACAAGAAGTGTTCTCGCTTCCCAGCTCATCATCACTGCAGCTATCCATACTGAGATTTTCCGTACAGAACCCTTTCCTATCCAACCAGTTTGCCATAATCTGTCAGATTTTACAATTTGGATTAAACTAAATGGAAGCTGTACACACAACACTTATGAGGATGCAATTCCATAGCTAAGCATACTGTCTCCTATGTTCCTTTTTGTTTTACAGGTTGTTACTTTGTGGTATAGAGCTCCTGAAGTTTTGCTTCAGTCCAGCTATGCAACACCGGTTGATCTTTGGAGTGTTGGCTGCATATTTGCAGAAATGTTCCGTCGAAAGTAAGAAATACAGTTTTATCTTCTTCATGTTTTTCATTTGAAATTTGAAAAAATGTGCAATGATGTCTGGTACAATACACTGGATCACATTTATATTGGAAAGCCTTGATAGGATGTTTTATTTGCAGCAAAAATGTAAATATCCATTGTGAATTCACACTTGTTGCCATCTTGGAATCTTTCTTTTTTGATGGGAGCATGCCTCAGTTCTTGGTAAAGCCTGTATTCCTGTTACGCATGAATCCAAATGCAGACAGAAGTGGGCTAGAGAGGTTGCTGATTAATTTGAGTAAAACTGGATTCTGAAAAGGTTTTACCCTGCGGAAGGCAGAGGAAGGTGTTCAGCAGAATCTTCTTCCTCTGGAGTTTGCACATTGGAGCATCAGGTGTTTGCATGTAGTCCCCTCTTGGCATATTTGGGATCTTAAAAGTCACTGTAAAGTCGATTTCTAGAAGCAGGAAACAGAGGCAAGTATTTTTTTAGTATAAGCTATTTAGCCTGACAGAGATAGTTAAACGTTGTCCAAAAAAAAAAACCGGATAAGAGACCTTTTTTTTTTTTTTTGGCTGATTCAATTAAATTTGCTATCAGAACTGTCTTGCTACAAAATATCATAGCTGGATGCAGAGGAGCTGTGAATGTGAGAGGAAAACTTGTGTGCTGGTCTTTCCCCATGGAAGGACACTAATATGGAGGTTGTACCATGTAGGGTGCGGAGAGGAACAAACCCCCAAGAATCTTAACAAGGTAAATCTATCTTGCCATTAACACAATCACATGCATTTTTGTTGAGCTTACTGCAAAAATTGCATGTTGTCATCACCTGAGTGATCTTTGTGTAGAAACTGTGTAGCATTTTGTAACACGTACTGTGAAATTAAAGAATATGCAAAAAGAAAATGTGAAAGAAAATTATACACTCAGTGACCTAAAAACCAAAATCAATATAATTTACAAGAAGAAGTCATAGTGCAGGGACCTTGAGAAACAACTATTTAATTTATACAACATGAAGTTCAAAACACTAATTGAAATCTTGCAAAATAATTTTGGGATTCTACTACTTATTAATGTTAGTATATGGAAAAATCATTTTTCTTGGGCTTCTTGCCTGGTCAACTGGCCTGGGCAGAATTATTATACTCCACCCTCTCTGTCTCTGACTCAGAAATGAGGTCAGAAAATTAGAGAAAAAAAGAATATGGATTTTAGGAGTATCAATTAAGCACTCCATTGCAAACTGTTAAAGAATTAGTCTTATCCCATATACTGCCAGGTTCACAATAGCATTAAGCAATTGATATTTTTTCTGATTTAAATAGCAGAGTCAACAACTTCTTTTTAGCATTTGCAATAAGATTGATACATGTCAAAAAACTGAACACAGAATTTTATTACATGCTCAAAACTCACTTTTTTTTCTCTCATTTAATTTGCAGTATTCTGACAGATAAGAAATATTGCCATATACAGGCACCACCAATTTAATTTTATTTTTCCTCTTATGATGTGTGCGCCTCACTGACTCCCAAATCCAACACAATAAATTAAATTAGGGACAGTTAAATTTACTACTTGTTTACAAATGCAAATATTACATTAATATTACAAAATCAGAGATTTTTTTTCTAATGGAAAAGAGATCTGACTTGAAGCAGAGTTTGATAGAACCAGGACTTCTATTGTTCTTGCCAAATGCAGGGTCAGTCTGACATTCTCAGTCCTAAATTTGGGAGAATGTCAAAAACTGTAGAGGTCAGGAATCTGCCAAGTCTTTATGTACTATGTTGTTTCATTGGAAGCAGTATGACTTTCACATATTTCAGTGTGCAAGCATGATCAGGAAGACTGATCTAAAGTCTCATTGCCATAAAGCTACAATGAATAGCACTGAATGCTATCTCCATGGACTATTGTATTGGGGGAATGTTGCAATACTCTCTGTATGATGTATGTTGTCTTTCTGACTCTCCTGATGGATTGCAAAAGAAAACCCATGTTACTGTGACCTTGGTAGCAATAAACTGTACAATTTTGCAAGCTCCATGGATTATTTCCAAAAGATTGAATAAATGCAACAGCTATTTCTGCTGGAAAATGGTAGTACCCTTGGGTAATCACCAATCTGCATTTCCACTGGTGTTGATAGGATAAGAGTACGAGAATGCAGCTAAAGCTTAGAAGTAGAAGTTGGTTTGACATTAAGACAACCTTTTCTTTTTACTGTCTTACTGGGTACTTGCTGCCTTCTTTCCCTCCTCTCTTTTGCATTCTCTTTGAAAGATTTTAAAGCTCTGCCATTTTTAAGAATTGTACTGAGACTCCTCTGGGCTTTTTTATATCATGGAGACTTCACTGAAATGGGTTTGGAAATAAAACACTGCACAGCATCACAAAGCATATCAGAATCCTCTTTATGCCAAGGTTGCAGTGACTTCTAGACACATTTGGATGGACTGTCCTTACCTAATGGAAGTGTAAACATATTTGTCACAGTGACAGTTTTCTTTGTGATTTAAAAGCTATAGTGCATTGATTATAATAATCAGTAAGGCAAATTATAAGATATGCTATGGCTTGCTGCTATATCACAGAATCCTTCAGAGATACAGCTGGCAGGACTGACAGGGGCCCAATGGCATGGGGACATCCTTTAGCACAGAAAGAAGATTGACATTTTTTTTTTTATGTTTAGGTAAAAATAAGGAGTACTTACAAAAAGGTTTCACTCTCAGGCTGAGCATTTTCCTGGCCAGTAGGAAAAGGCCTTGTACCTCCTACTAACTGAACAACTCATTAAAGAGAAAGGCAAACATGGGAGTAGCATCCACTTCTGTCTGGATACATGAAACTCTTCCAGCTGGCTCAAGGACTGTGGACGGCTCCAAACCAGAAAGCCG
>NW_010130583.1:0-21938 GCF_000699245.1 Pterocles gutturalis | reverse complement strand
AAAGACGGGACTGTATCTCTTCTTACTTGGATTAGGTAATACTTAATCAAGGTGAATGAGTGTGAGAGGGGAAGAAGACTGGAATCTGAATCTAGGTGAAATGGTCTATAAAAGAAAGCAGGGATCATCAGTCTTTGACTCTCTTCTGAGTCCAGTCTTGAGAAAAAATTTGGAAATGTTTTGATGCTTAGTTCTTAGAGCATCTATACGTGTCCAGACTTCAAAACCATAATCCTATATGATTTAAATCCTGCACAGACTAGGGTGTTAGTAGGTGTGTAAGTGGGACTAATGAGTCAGGTATCTATATAATTCCAGCTAGGCAAGTTTAATTATAATATTGCACAAGCAACTGAGTTTGTCTTTCATTGTATTAAACATAGAGCTAAAAATCATCACAAGGGACCACCAGTTTTGTAGCCTATGTTATATTCATAGCCCAGTCAAGCTGAAGAAGTAATACATTTGAGAGTGGCCAGTGTTTGACTGCATGTGCAATCTCCACAAACATTACAGGTACCAATTCAAACCCAAAACTTGAAAGACAGTCCTCTCCCAAAAGCCTTTTCCACCTCCCTTAACCAAAAGTAGAACAATATTATCTCAGTGCCCCAAGCTTCATCCAGCCGAGACTGAAATTAGTTCCATGCACATGGGCTTCTTATACTGAGACTGTCCATGCACCAGCTCCATGGTGGTTTAGTCAGCTTGCTGTTGGTAAGATCATCAGTCCCAGAATTTCATAAGCCACAAGATTGGCACAAATAGAATGAGGTTATTATTTATTCATTTTTAAATATTAAATCATGTTTTTAGTGGTTGTCTCATTTTTCAGCTTACTCTGCCAGCTCCTAATATATGTAAGACAGTTATTTCATTACCATTCATGCTTGCAAATCGTAGCAGCAAAGAGATGTGTGACTCTACTAAAATGCCTCTGATAGGAGAAGTTCCCTGCTGGGCCCAAACAGCCCTAGGGAAACAAGCCATGTAAGTCATCTTTCAATGGTATAAATTTGTGCAGTTAGAGGAGTTACATCATTGCATGTGAAAAGCCGTGAGACCAGGACTTTGTTGCTCTAGGTAATGTATACAGAGATGATAAAATCAAAGCTTAGAGCCTCATCTGGTGATCAGGCTGCAATGTGAGCACTGGATTTGGGACCTAGAAGCTGCCTTTAGTCATAAAATATTTAACAGGTTTAAAAAAACTAGCAATACACCCATATTCATTCTTAGATACATCTTACAGTATAGAGTAGTTGTAAAGCATCTTTCACACTGAAATGTAGTAAATCTTTATTCCCCTTTCCAAAGAAGTCATAGGTTATTAGCAGATCCATCAGATCCATTGTAAGTACTTTTTCTGTGTCAACTCCAGAACCAGGTGGTAGGATAGGGCTGTGGAAGGGCACAGGGTACTTGCCCCTGGATTCCACCTCCACTTCTGAGTGAGGGAAGAGCAGTTGGCTCTGCAGCTTAAGTTTTGGTTAATGCTTTGTGGGATAATATGATCAAGTGGTTGCAGAAGAAAATTGCCAGGTATAAGAGGAACACCTGTTTTTAAGCTGTCTCCAAAACCTGAAGCTGGATAGGAAAGTTTGAACTCTTGTTAGCTGAATCATGTGGTAAAGTCTTGGACTCACTGAAATCGTTGCTGAAATTAACCCTGACTTCAAAGGGGATTATAAACTCTCTAGAAACCATTCAGTGCCAGAGAGTGGCACAGAGTGGCGAAGCTGATCTCTGTTAATGTGCATAGTACATCACCTAGTTGGAGTGATCTCCGTGAAAGATGGTGTTGCAAACTGGCAAGGAGGAGAGGGTATTGCATCATGTTGCCCCAGCTTCCATCCCTTGCACTTCTTTCAGTGATCCTGTACAAGCTTTCAGTTGTCTTACCTGTGAAATAAACCTCAACAGGTAACTCCCTGGGACTGTGAGACTTTGCTTCAAAATAACGGTTGCAATGTATGCTAGAGGTATGAAGAACTGTAATTGAAGAGCTGAGGCTGGAATTCACAGTGTCTCTCTTCTGATCTTCATGAGACTGTAACACAAGCGAAATAGCATGTTCAAGCTAAATATGCAAGAATTTAAGCCACTCTGCTAGTATGCTCGTTGTTGTCTGCCAAAATATCACACACACATACAGAAGGTATTTTCAAAGGAAATCAGGCCATGAGTATGTGAGCTACTGTATGCATGTCCTTATCCAGAGAAGGAGGTACATACTCACATTTGCTACCAGTAGGCAACTAACGGATAACTCTTAACAGAGCCTAGAGGTTTTCTGGTGCTTTCAATGGGACAGGCAGCTTTTATCTCAGAAGAGATCTGCAGTCCAGTTCATTCTTGAGTGTGTTCTTCTAACTAGCGTCAGTTTCATCATGCACTCATTTGGTCTGAATTAGCTGTTCCTATAGGTGCTAATCTCTCACAGATGTAGTCTTTTAAAGGTTGAACTTTGAAAAAATTAGGTATACATCTGGCAACGTATGTTCCAACAGCAGAACCACAGATTCTCAACAGCCTACACATGTTCTTCGTCTGGAGAATGAGGTAGAGAGGACAGTGGGCTTTGGGGAAAGTGATTCATAGAAATTCTGCTATCCTGGAGAATTGCTTGGAAATTTGAAGTACTGTGTCCTCTACTCCAGACTTGGGTTAGTCCTTCCTTGTGATGAGTTGCTTTGTCGTTGAATGAATCCGTAACTTTGCAAATGCACACCTCATGGGAGGATTTCTATGTACTAAGTGACCCTCACTTCAAATTAAATAACAGTATGTCATCACTTAAAAATATTTTCCGGTAATATCGTTAATTATCCAAAGCATTGGCAGGGAGCAGAAACATTTGTTTAAAGCCTGTAATCAACAGTAAGGTATCAAATACTGGAATATTAGCAGCAAAATACTATGCAACTTAACATGAAGCTTGTTTTTCTTAGTACAGTGCATATTCTTGCCATAGCCCAAGTGCATCAGTGCAGGCAAAGATGTGACTGAAGATATTTTGGTATCTTCAGGACAGGACCAGAATGGAGAGTCCGTATATTCATATAACACACCACAAATGAAACTCTGTCTCACACTGAAATCAATGGATAAACATAGCATGATTTGTGTAGGGTAGGAAATCATGGAAAAATCACCAAGATTTCTGTAAGGAAAGATTATATTCCTTTTCTTTTTAAAATGGTCTTCTTTAAGAGCTGTTTTGCACACTGTTCTTAATTGTTACCAAACTGGGATTTTAACTTCTTACTATGTGTATGGATATTACAGATGAAATCCTGGTCATGCAGAACAAAAGGAAAGAAAGCCAACTCGGACTGATAGTAGTGAAGACTTCAGTTTTGTTTTACCTTTCGGCACATACAAGAATAGTACTGTGAACAGCGTCTGAAAAGAGACTTCAAAAATAATAGACTCTAAAATATGAATACTGCCATATAAGGAATTGTGAGGCATACTATTATGATATGGCTTTGTCTCATTTCAGATGTGTTTTAATTCTTTGTCAGTTATTTTACTGTGCTTCAGCACATCTGATCACTTAGTCCTCACTGTTTTAAGAGGGCACTGTAACTATGCAGCAGTAGGAATATTTTGCTTTGCCTACTAGATCCTGTATTTGTGCATATGGTAAAGTTTCTACCTTTTTTTTCAGTTTGTAACCTAACCCTCCCTTTTTGTGCTCTGTTCTCTTATTTTCAACACATTTCTGAAATGCCTTTCAAAAGCAAAGAGAGAAGAGAGCTGTAATATACTTTCAAATCTTCTTTATGTTGGAAAGACAAAAAATAGAAGGAGCAGAAGAGGAATTCAAGAAAGAAAAAAAAAAAAAAAAGGATGTAGAACTGGATATTGGTGGCAGGGAAGGTATAATAAAACCAAGACAGTAGAGACATCTAGGCAAAAAGCAACTCAGTAAATACAACCATGAATGCTGCTTATAAGTTGTGTTTTCCATATAAACTGGCAAACATCTTAAATGTGGTTTAAGAGAGAACTGTTCTCTTTATCATGCAGCAATTTTAAACAGAGACTTTGCAATCATATTATCTGGTGTTTTCCAGTGAACCTTAAACCAACATATCTAGTGGACCAAGAGCTCAAAAGTGTAATCATTCACTTGTCTGCTTGCTCGCAGTTAGATTTTGATAGCAGGAAAATTAAAGCAACAACCTTTTTTTTTCCTTTTCTGTTTTGTCTTTCTTTTAACAAGCAAACGTGGATGTTGCAGCTTAGAACTGTAAAAACTACACAACTTGATTTGCAACCTTTGAACCAAGGTACTGTACAGTTCTGGCCTGAGTTTGTTTTTGCCATTTTTGGAAATTATCTTGTTTTGTTACAAGAATGATTTAAGTTGCAAGTGCCATAAAAGTTCACCAGAGTCCAGACCAACTGTACGGGGAGAAGTCTTGTTCCTTGGAAAGATCTTGTCAGCATTCAAAATTCTGTGCTTTGCACTTTTCCTCCTTTATTCTTCTGCCATTCATGTGCATATGAGTGTGTGGGAGGTTGATGGTTTTTCCAAACCAGACCTAATAAAATAGGATTTTTTCTTCCTCCCCAGATAAGTGTCCAGCCTGTTACAAAGATTTTTTTTCAGGCATTTTTTAAGTTGAATGGACCCAAGCCACAATTTAGCTTAGTGACCTTAGTGATCTGATAGAACAACAATGACATTTTGCTTCAAACTTAACTAACAAAGGAAGGCAGAAGACTGCACTTGTTCATGTTATTCCAGTTTTTGGATAAACAGGATTGTTCTCTGTTTAATCTGACCTCCAAGGCAGAACTCCCATTGGCTTTGGGCAGAGGACAAATGCACATTAATGGAGAGAAAGGCACACAGTCAGAATAATGCCACTAATTATCGAGTACGAAATAGATGTGTTTCCAAGACAGCATCACTCCATTAAAAGTAAAATACCTTGTTTTTTAGCTCACATTTTCCCTCAAGCCTTTTCTAGCTGATATCTTTCTAAGTGTCTACAGTTGGTCTGATTGATAGCCGTTAGTCAAATCCAGTAACTGTATCAGTCTGTGGTTGGAGATGAGTGGTAAGTGAGTGCCAGGCCATTCACTTGTGGTTTTCCTTCTAGTTTCCAGCTGTGCCAGACTTTCAGTCAGAGGAATAGATCTGTTGGTAAGGGAAACCGTTGATAAACCATAGAAACCAAAAACTGTCACTACCCGTGACAAAAAAAACAGAAGGGAACCTTGAGGCAGGGGTAAGAAGACCCACAGAAAAACTGGTAGCTGACCAAGTTTAATTTGACTGTTAAGTTCAGGTGTGGGGTCATGTCAGAACAGGCAGCAGCCGAGGGACCGGGGCCGGGTGGCTCGGGGTTGGCAGCTGCCTGCAGCACGCAGCTCAAGCCCAGCAGGAGCTCACGAGAGAGTTCCCCCATGGAAAGCTTCCTGTAGCTTCTTCACATGCAGGTGGCACAGCACTAGTCCAAAATCCCCCCAAACACATCACTCTTAAAAAAATACACATTCCTTAGAGGGCTGATATTCCAACCTGAATTAGCCTGGCCAGAGGTCAGAGGAAAAGACCTTGTGGCTAGGAGAAAGGCCACAATGTGTCAGTCATGATATAGATATTTGTAAGTCCTTGGTATTAACATTGTAGCATTTGCAATGGCTATTCGGAAATGCCGCTGGCAGCAGAGAGGCCGGGCTCCCTCCCGCCACGCTGTGGGCCGCAGGGCTGCCAGCCGGTCGGTGTGAAGGTGCACCACTGTTGTGTCTTCTGGAGCAGCTCAGCAACAAGTTCATTCCTGGAATAAGCCAGAGCAGCCTGAGGGGTGCTTTGGTGGTATCCCCAGCTGCAGATGGCTTTCAGCGGTCACTCCACCAGCCAGTGAGCAGCACAGAAGCAGAGCAGTGTTACCCATGCCCCTTCCTCCCCGCCCCAGAGAGGGTTAAGCCAGCTGTATGCTGCCCAAAGACTTTCCTTTTGAAAGGGTCTCCTGGCTCTTTCACAGAGCTTCCCTCTTCAGGAACTTGGCTGAGAGAGGCTTTGCTTTTTGCCTAGAGCTTGGCCAGGAGAAGCTCTGTGTACTTTTGTTTGACTCTAATAGAACTAAACATTGTTTTTATTTACTTTTCTCTTTCATAAGAAAATGGCTACAAAAACGTATTTAAACTCCAAGTGGGTGTGTGGGATCCTTTCCTGGTCACTGGTGCACTCTGAAGAGGGCGGAGAAAGACTAGATTTTAACTGTGGCTCGTGTTGCTGAGCTCCCAAGTGTGGGTTTTTTTCCAAACTGAGTGTCTAGTCAGAAATTTTGATCTGGGAAGCTTTACCAAGTTTTCTTATTTGGTTGTCCAGAAATGAAATCTAATAATTAGGTATCACTGGTCAGTTGTAAAAACAGTATGTAGTGGTTCAGAAGTATATAGGACAAATCTGTCTTGCATTTGTGTCTTTTCAACAGCTTTGCACTAGCACTTCTCCATATGTAGGTGCTCACCAAAGCTGTTAGACATTCTTTACATCTAAAAAAAAAAAATATCATTAATCTGCATCAGAAAATTGGGAAGTGCACCTAAAGGAACCGCCAACATCAGGAGTTTAAAAACAGCTAGGGACAGAAGAGCAAACATAACAGCTTTCTAAAACATTGTACTACTTTGTACCAAGTAAATAATTGGCTGTGAGAGGAGACCTCAAAATGTCAAAGAGAAAGCAAGAGGAAGTTTGATATTTAAATTTCTGGAAAATTATTTCTCCAAGGGAACCACACTGCCCAGAGGCAGCTCCCCATTGCCTTTGAGGAAAAGCCTACCTACCCCGCACGGTCCAGACCACTGCAGAGAACTTGCCAAGTGGTCTGGGAGTCTGTGCTTTGGCTGTAGTTGCAGATGTCAAAGACCTAGATAGATAGAGTCCTAATTTGGGGAGGAAGGGAGGTGGCCACAGCCTCTCCTTGATGTGTGTGCTGACTGCCACAGAGCAGGACACATGGTACCCACATGTTGCTGGAGCCACCTTTTCCATCAGTCCTCAGGGTCCTGGGTTTGGCTGTGTACTAAAAAAAAAAAAAGAGAAAAGTCATGGCAGGATACAGCTCACACTGGTTCCTGCTCCTTCTTCCTTTGAAGCCACAGTTCACCTTATGATATGAATACACGTGTTGTTGCCTTGCTTCTAGTCTTTGTTTGCAGAACACCTGTGGCAGTGCCATCACGTTTGCTTACATGCTCTGCTTGACCTGCTGACACGCTGGTGCTGTACAAATGAGTCCATGCAAGACACAGCCACCGTGGTATGCTGACTCTGCTAGAGACAGGGCCGGGATTTGACAAAGTCAAGAGCTTTTGATGTCAGCACATGACATGCCCGGCTGCCCTCTTGTGCTGGCAGCATGCTTCATTTTGCAGTCTTTGAGGAAACAGCAGTCTGGCCATGCATGGTCAAACCATATGACTTCTTACAGAAACACACACGTAATATGCTCTGCTTTCCTTTTATAGCTGCACTGAATGCATACCAATTTTCAGACAGTCTCTGATGTAGTATTTCTTCTTTTACTTAAATATTCTCCGTATTCATAGCTTCTCTCCTAATGTGTTCAGGTTTGTCAGTAATGTGCTTTTGGAATATAGACATTTGTCAAATAAGAATTTAATCCAAGGGATTACTTCATTTCCACTCATTTATTCTACCGAGCTTGAGTAAATGGGCATGAAGATTCAGTTACTATTGATTTTGACTGAGTCTGAAACAGTTAGCTAAAGATAAATGACTCAATCAGCTATATCATCCAGAATTTTACCAACTATAGTGAATTATCAGATCATTTTTTATTAGATTAGGTCAATGAAGCAGGTTTTTTTATTATGTCAGTACAGCATACACAGTATTCTATACAGCTGAATAATTTTTTAAGTGCTCTTTATGTCCAACTAATTGGAGTGCAAGCTCTCAGCATCTAAAGAAGTATATGTAGCAAGAGACTTTTCAGTAATGTTCCTGTCTGTAGCTGTTAAATTAAGGCTGTTTGGCAGTGATGAATCGTACTCTGCCGCCGTAAGAATGAAGGTACTCAGTTACAACTAGATCTCATCAGACCATTAGCAATGAAAGACTATTCGTACAAAGTCAGAACTGTATCCCAGCTGGGTGTCCTACCCACTGAGGCACAGAAATAGGCTTGCTTGCTTCTCTCCTGCCTTGGAATCAGTTTTCCTTTTCTGGAAGTAATTGCAAAAGGAGAGGTAGGTGTTGCTCATCTCCTAGATCTTTCAAGACTTTGATGGCGAGGGCACTTTGCTGGAAAGTGACAAGGGGGGTTTAAAGAAGGCCCAGAGTTTTTGATAAACTCTCAGTTTTTGGTGAACACTCCAGCCACATCTGTATGAAAAGCAAGGTGTAAAATGGTTTACCATGGAAGGCAGCTTTTACTCTGTTATTCACTTACCCCAGAAGAGGATTCTGTTTTTTTAATTCTGAGCAAATCAGATTTTTTTTTTAGAAATGACAGCCATCTCCTTGTAGTGGACATGAAGGTGGTGAACAACCTGGTGATGCAGGGACTGAAAAGTTCAAGATGTGGAGTGGTTCAAGGAGGTACAGGTGCTCAGTACTTCAGAGACTGAGGAAACATTCATTCTATAAAGACAGAGTTGTGTGCTATTCCATTAAAATAATGTCAAAAGCCAATAGCATTGTGCCACAGACAACACAGAGGCAGGGCTCTGGCTCAGTAATGGCAAAGCAGAGATAACAGCATAGAGGTTGTCCCAAAATTAATTTGTGAGGCTTTCAAACACACAAATCTACAGTATGAAGTGTGTTAATGCTGCAGTTTCATAGGGGAGTGTAGCATCTGATCAGTGCTGTCACCTGGAAAATCTTTTTTGGTTTTTTTTCTCTTTAATATAAGAAATTTACTTTTTCTTTTGGTCAGGATTCAAGTTGGGGGGGGGGAAAAAATTTCATGTGAAATCACTAATAGCTGAACAGGATAAGTAACCAGAGAGCTCTTAATAGGTGAACTCAGATTACTATGCGTTGTCATGGGCCAGTGAATATAAATCTTGCAGCTTCTCCAGCCTGAATAACAGAGTGTATTGCATGGGACGAAGTACTGCTGAGGGCAAAGTTATATCTGGTTTAACTGGCCTTTGAAAACTGTATCAGTTTTCCTTGCACGGTTGCTATACATGCTTTCTACCTTAAATGCTTATCTTGAGTTTTTCTGCAGGTGTAAGCCAGCACAGCTGCTAAAAATTAAAGTATTTTCTTCACACCATCTTTCTAATCCACTTTCATGTCTTTTGACACTCAGACTCAGCAGCTGGAGAAAAAGTTTGAAGTTGAAATTTTACCTCTGTTCACATTTTACTCTTCAGTAATGAAATGTTTTCCCTGCCTTTCTTGTCTGAAGGGTTGTAATCCCCTTTCACAGTTTTTTTTTTTCTGACCAAGAGTGTTTTATTACAGCTGAAGGTGATGAGACATATTAGTTGCAGGGGGGCAGCAGTTCTTCTGATGTTTCAGAGTTTTCTGAAAACTTAGAGAGGCTTAGGCAACAGGTGCCATTAACACCTAATATAGTGGCAACAGAAGTGGTCATAGATCAAAACATGTTCTCAGTACCACACAGGAGCAGTTTGAGCCCAGCTGGAGAGAAAACTCGTGGATTGTCTCTCTTAGCTCGTAATGGTTCCCCAGAGGAAAAACAAAAATCCCCTTTTTCTTGGATTTTATTCTGTACTGAGAATTCAATGTTCTAGATTGTGTAGAACATTTTGAATTGTTTCTCTTCAAATACAGAAACTTGACATCTGTTGGAGCTCTCCTGTCTGAAGTCTCAGAGAGTGCCCATGTGCAGCCTCTCTTACCTCATTATCACCCTGTCACTGTACTATTGCAGATGGCAAAAAAGATTTTGTCTTTCAGATTTTTTTTACAATGCTTTTATAGATGGATATTTACTTTTCTGCCTTACTCCTCCTAGCTCTAGAAATTTAAAAAAAAAAAAAAAAAAAAAAAGTAGACTAATAATTTAGTCAAATAGATATACCATTTTATGTGTGACTCAATGATGGAACTAAAGCATCATTTATAACACCTCATGATTTCATATTACATATTTAGAGTATAAGCTCTTTTATCTATAGGGTATACTTCATTCTGTGAAGCTTCTTCTGTAGCATTACTGAGAAAGAAAGAAAACCCTAGAAAACCTAAGAACACATACTTGGATGTTGATTTGCTCAGTGTCTTTGGGCAGATTGAATGAACCAATATGTGTAGTATATGTGTTCTTTTTACATTAATTTTCTTCTCCTTTGATATAGAAGAATCAGAGGTGGGTAAGAGTTTGTTTCCTTCAGGCAATAATTATGCATGCATAGACTTTCAGCTGAAATGAGAATGACAACACTGTTACACATTTGGTTAAAAAGAGTTTATTCCAAGAGAAATCAACCTACTGGCACAGAATCTTTTTGTTTAAAGCTTTACTGAGAAAGCAATCTGACTGAAAATATATTTGGTTTGTGCAACATTAATTGGATTTTAATTAGAGGGCCTCAGACTTGATAATCTACAACATATCCCCTTAAGACTAGTTCCAGCATTAGAGGCACTCTCCGAGCAAAATCCATTTTAAAAGGGTGTTTTAGACCAATAAATATGGTAAATGTCAACTGATGACCTTTCTCAGAGTCATCTCGGCATTGCAAGAAATGTTGCGGAACTATAAAAATTAATTCTGTATCTCTGAAAATTGTGATTTTAATGTATTTTCACAATGAAATTGCATACAGGATAAAGGAGTAGATACTTCATGTAGAAGCTGGCTTTCATTTAATTTGTGTAATTGATAATGACTAGGAACACACTTAAACTCCTGTTGTTACCTTGAAGGTAGGCCCTTTGCTGTGATATAGATGTTTTAAAACCACTTCTTTAAAATACAGCATTAAAGAGCACCTTCACACTCCAACTAAAAGGTGTTTTAGCATGCATTTTGGAGTGCTGTCTGCTATATTTTTAAGTGAGAATTAAATTATGACTTAAATGAAAGGGGTGGTGAAAAACAGCTCTGGCATGCTCTGGAAGGAGGATTTAGATCTCTTCAAGGAAAATACAGGCAAATTTGTTCACAGACACAAACAGCTGGAGGTGAGGGTTTTCCTGAGCTCTACACACACACACAAACACACACTGCCTGCACACAGCATCCTGCACACTGATTTGCACCATTGCTTGTGTGAGTGAACTGGAGAGGAAGGAGCCCTCTTAACTCCTACCCACCCACATAGGACAACCTTTACCTAATCCATAGTTCGATTACTGCCTTAAAGCCCTAAAACTGAGTTGCACAAGAAGAGCAAAGAAGCATGGCAGTTTTAGAGAGTGCAAGTTTAGAAAGGGGATATGAAATAGATTCATGAGAGAGAAGAGAATACAGAAAACTAAATAAGTCATCATGGGAAGAGCACAACCATATTGTATTTTTCATACCAGCAGTTCTTTCAGGATGCTATAAAAATGCAGAAGCCTGCAGTTAAGTTATATAAACAAACTTCAAACTGCTGACTGACAAGATAGATGATGGGGTGGATGTTTAACACACAAACAGTTAAATCATATTGCTGGTAGAACTGTCAGTATAAGCAAGAGGAATGCTTCCTTTTCCACTCCAATCTGAGACCATCCTTTTTTTTTTTTCCTTTCCCTTTTTCCAAAGTCAGTCATGTATGTATTTCCAGAACTTTCTTCAAATGTTGGGACAGTTTTCAAAATGCCACTGTTATAGCATGCTCTCAGAGCTGAGATAATGAGTCTTAAAGCCCTGGTGAAATAAACCTACAAATCTTCCAGAGAAGCGAATGTACCCAGATAAGAGAACTGTGACGTGCCTGCTGAGGGAATAAGTGAAGGACATTCAACATATCAAGGCTCTTCAGTTTCAAAAAGTAGTGTTAAATGATGAATACTGAAGCAGTTCTGCCTGGGAACAGAGGGGATCTGCCCACATTTGAGCATGTTCTGGTCAAAGATAATATCTGCACTTACCTTACTTTTTGGGTTTTATTTATATATATATATATATATACACACACGTGTATCCTTCTGTTGAGGCACCTTTTTCTTACCAGAGGTTGTGAAACCAGATCTCACTTGGCTTGATCCTGGGGTCATTGATGTCTGTGATAAAGCTCCCTTTTATGTCAGTGGTGGGGGACGAAGCCCATCATTCTACTCTGAGGCCACCTGGGACCTTGAAACATGATGCTTATATGAAAGGTGTCAAGCAAATGTTAAGCACCCAGAAAAAGATCTTCCTTTGCCCGCTTCCTAAGGGAGCATCGAAGTTGCTTATATTTTCTCTCATTTATGCTCTATCTCTCGCTTTTTGCTGTATTTTGAATCAACAATTGAATCTACACAGTGTCATGCTTTGGTTGTAAAGCTGTACACAGGGCCTCTGGCTTCCTTTTTTACTAACATTTCCCTTTCACTTATGCATGCAAAGGGAATGTGCATATCCATCTGCAAATTTCTTGTGACTGGTGCACTTTACAACTCTGGCTTTTCTGAGGCTGCCAACCTGTATGCTAAAAACCCTTAGAAAGTCCAGCATTTGCAGCAAAGCAGTGCAAACTTCTCATGATGAAAACCCACACCAGGAAACAACTTAACCCTAAAGTGGATTGCAAAAATTATGCTTAATCTTTTTTAGTGTGTTCTTTCTTTTAATATTTTTTTGTATTTTGCCTTTTACCTTCTCTCGCACACCAGTGGCTTGCAGCTTCCAGCCACATTTCTAGCAGCTTTGGACCTGTATGTGGACAGTGTCCTAGAAGCTCACTGTACCAGCTGGGTCTTTCCCTTGTTGGCTCAGAAAGCACCTTGCTCTCTCAGTCCAGGCAGAAGCCCCGTACGTTTCTTAGGAAATAGACTGTATGTGCATTTAGGAGTCAGAATATTATCTTTAGTTTTAGAATTAATTTATTTCATTTTAATTAGCAATGGGGAGCAAATTCAACACACTACAGCACTGGAAGCTTGCAGTAGTTTTTCAGAAACTACTTGTTTTCCTTTATCTGCTTGTGTTTATCAGGGTGACATGAGAAACTCCAGAGAAAATAATAATTATTGTAATTTTTTTGATGCATTAGATCTGATTCTAATAATAGTTTAATACTGACATAGCCCCAGTGATCTTAGAGATGTTATTCATGATTGTGGTTCTATTCCACTTGAAGAATGATAGATTTTGAGTAAAAAAAAAAAAAAAAAAAGCTATTAAAGACTAAAATGAGAAACTCAGGATGGCTGATCTGTTTTCTGTCAGATTTTAGCTGAACAGTATTTCTTCAGTCTAATGTTTATCTATGTCATCTTCCTATATGTAGGAGAAGAGAAGATAAGTTTCTTAAGAGTTCTGAGCAATTTGTGATCAAGTATAATAAGCTCTACATGAAGTAATTTCTTCCTATGCTGTGTCTGGCACCCACCCACACAAAGATATTATTAAAAGGAAAGGAGAGGGAGAAGTACAAAAAATGTTACGTTTAAAATGAGAACTCTGAATTGCACAACAGCTGAGGCAAGTCACTTGTGACTGGAAGTGGGTAACTGTCCAGAGCATGCAATGTTGTCAACTGTAGCCCGTTTTCAAAGTTTGATACTGTACCATATTCATTTTACCTATGAGAAGGGCCAGTGATCTTCATCTTTAAACAGTGATGATACATATTTTTTCCTTTTATCTTGCCTTATTTTGTCTTTTCATGCCTGCAGTACAGACTTGTCCAGGGGATCTGTCAAAAAGAAACAGTGGTGGGAAAAAGAGTGAGGAATCAGTTCAGAAATAATCCCTCTGAATAAAGGTTTCCACAGGACAGTCCAGATCATGTTATTTCTAGTCATCTCATAATTCTAGTTTTAGGTCTTACTTGTTTTTAATTCTAAAAATGAAAATATTTTCTTCCTAACAAGTAACTAAGAATCTGACAAAATTATTTGCCAGCGATTCACATTTTGTAATACAAAAAGAAAAAAAACCTCATAATTTAAATATATCTCTGAGTCACAGACTATGTAGCTTGGCAGGTTTCCCATGGCACGATGCAGGATTCCTTGGCAAATGTTTCTTGGCTTTAGCTTTTTTACCGTCACCTTGTTGCTCTTATACACACATACAAACTCCTAGATTTAACTACTGCAACCTTACCAACTTCTAAAATTCCTTGTACCACTTTTGTGAACTGCTGCTGTATTCTTTCCCTTTACATTTTTCTCTCCACTATGTCAGATTATCATGGACTTTCTTTTTCAACACTTCTCCCATCCTGTCTAATGCCTTCAAAGCAGCAGCTACCTGTTCTGAAATCGCTGCTCTTCTTGCCAACACTTCTCCTTGCCATCTCTTCGACCAGACTGTCTAAGCCCTACTTGCTCAAAAAACAAGTTGTACCTTTCCCACCCATGATGCTCTTTTCATTTTAGGGAGTTATTGTATGACTTCACTGAGTGCAGGTGGACTGCCAATATACAGACTTTTCACTGAGAATATTGCATATATTCAAGTCAGTAATCAAGAGATTATCCTTATTGTTTTTCTGTGATAACAAGGAAGGGGATGGGATTCCCAACTGATGTTCTCAGCACACTAAAAAAATGGACCACCACAAAGAATCCAGATAGTTGTTTTGGAAGTTGTTTCTTACATATCTGGAAAGATACAAGGCTTGTCAAGCCGTGGAGGCACTTGTATTGGCAAATCTAGAATTGTCATGATAGCTCTGTAATATGTTTTGGTTAGAAAGATAATTTATTGACTTTCTTTCCCTCTTCAATACTGTTTTCCTTCACATAACTTTTCTTCCATGTAACCATTTTACCTGTAATTTAATAATTCAGTGTCAGAAACTGAAAGATAGTTTCCAATCAGAATATCACTAATCATTTCAAAATGTGAGCCACTATCAAGAAACCTGCAGAAATCTTTTTCTGTGTCTCAATGCATGTGGTTTTATTAGACTATTTTTTTACCTTGCATCTGCACTGCAGTATAGACTGCAGCAGTGCTTATCAGTATCTTTAATTACAATCTTTATGAAAATTCTAACTTTTCTTGTGAAAAGTTACAGACTATCTTTGCTTTGTAGACCAAAGTCTGAAAGTAAAGTCTAGAAGTAATGTGGCCACTTCGCAGTTAAACCTCATTTATCTCTCGGGTGTCATTGTATTGTCATTGTATACAATACTTTTGTAATTGCTTTGGCATGTCTGTGGAGTTGCACCAGGCAAAATTTTTCATGGAGACTTGCTTAGGAAATGTTTATATCTCAGATTTTACTGAGTATCACAGACATGAAACACAGTGTCTCTAAAATAAAGTGTTCAACCTTTCAGACACCAATATCCTGTTCAGGTAGATTATTTGATGAAGGTGAAACTCAGCATGAAACAACAACTGAGTGTATTCTGTTGGACAAAAGAGCCTAAAGTTGGTGAATGGTGAGATCTAATTTGCTTGGCTACATACAAGCATGAGTGCCTTTTGGACAGAAGATTAGTGGTGCAAGTCTTTCTAAACTCTAAGCAGACAGTAACTTTTTCAGGATTTGTGAGGTTTTACATTGCAACTTCATGTTCTGATCTGTATTTTTATTTCTGTATTATCACAGAATCACAGAATGGTTGAGGTTTGAATGGACCTCTGGAGATCATCTGGTCCAACCCTCCCTGCTCAAGCAGGAACACTTAGAACTGGTTGCCAGGTCCATGCCCAGATGGCTTTGGAGTATCTCCAAGGTGGGAGACTCCACAATTTCTTTGGGCAACCTGTGCCAGTGCTCAGTCACCCTCACAGTAAAAAAAGTCTTTCCCTGTGTTCAGAGGGAACCTCCTGTGCTTCCATTTGTTCCCATTGCTTCTTGTCCTGTCACTGGGCACCACTGAAAAGAGCTTGGCTGCACCCTCCCTTCAGGTATTTATGTATATTAAGATCCCGCCGAGCCTTCTCTTCTCTAGGCTAAACAGTCCCTGCTCTCTCAGCCTTTCCTCATACATCAGATGCTCCAGTCTCTTAATCATCTCTGTGGCCCTTTGTTGGTGTCTCTCTCTCCACTAAGTCCATCTCTCTCTTGTACTGAGGAACTCAAAATCGGACCCAGTGCTCGAGGTGTGGCCTCACCAGCCCTGGGAAGAGGGGGAAGATCATCTCCCTCAACCTGCTGGCTGTGCTGTTCTTCATGCAACCCAGGAGTTATATGCATCTTTGTGTTGGACTGCCATATAAAAAGGCAGATAGATTTTATCCTGTGAAAATAATCACAGTGCAGGCTCATAGTTAATATCCATTTAATTGTTCAGCTGCACATTTTTTATCTCAGGAACTAAGGTACATGCTTATTGACTCAGTAGGAGTTTATTTTAGCAGGACAGGGTAGTAATATGGTGCCTCCAACTCATCTTCATATCTGTAGGCTAAGGGCATTCTGGTCCTACATTAGGCATGAAAGAGGTTTTCCTCCATCCAGTGGGCACCATTCCAGAGGCAGTGGATAACAGTCCAGCTCCAAGGCCTGGAGAAGGAGCGGTCAAACAAGATGGACACCTGCAGATTCCCTGTAACATTTTCCTCCTCCCTTCTCTCTAAAAAACCAAAGAAGTGTCAAACAACAAAAATAGGAAATTATGGGGACGCAACAACATCTGAGACTTCTTGAGCAAATAGGGAAATTAAATGTCTTAGGTGCACTATAAGTCTTCTCATCCCTTCTTCCCTACTCAAGCCTGTGTCTTCTAACAGCAAAACTTGCTCTGGAGCCCTCAGAGCATGGCTTTTGTAGCAAGCAAAGTCAGTGAAGGTTGAAAGGATCAAGGAACCACACAAAAGGCAAGTGTATCCCCATGGATAGCCCTTTCCTCCATTGGAATATCCCTCTTTTCTGAGACACACATACACACAGATTTTAGGAGTTCTTTGAAGTCAGAGGACAGACTTACTTCTGCCACACGAGACAAACCTATCTCCATGCCTTTCCTGAGGAAAAGAGAAGGAATTGTACAAAATCAGACTCTCTGAGTTTAACCAGTCTTACACAGATTATCATCAAAGAGAGGAGAATATATCCCCAAGTAAGGGCTTCTGGACTGAGCTTGCATAAATAAACCTCAGGGAGTGAGTGGGTGAGTGAATCAAGTGAAAGATACCAAGAACAAAGGTGAAATGATACATTTCTGTGACTGCTGAGTATGTTCCCAGTTCATGGTACTGGGAAAGCTGATGTCCACCTTTAAAATAGAATTTAAAAAACCAATCAACTTGGGGTGAAAGTTTTTATACATACTGGACTTGGCAGTGCTGGCAAGTCATTACTTAAGAGTAACTAGTGCCAAAATTTGAGACAAGATCTTCATACAGCTGCTGATTAAGTGGATCTACTTCCCCAATCATCTGTCCAATATTCCAATTGAACCTCCAGCCAAAATTCATGAGGCAAATTTCATTACATTAGTGATGCCTAACCTGGAGTTGGCACTCTCTTGTAGTTGTGATGGTGGGATGGATAGTAGGCTGAAAGATGAATTAATAACACTTCATTATGATGAAATATCAAAGTATGTTGGAAGGTCACCTTGTGTTGTATAATTATATATTCAAAATAATTTAAATTCTTGCTTCAGCCCTTAGTGAATCTGAGACAGCAGCAATGATGGGAAAAACCTCCCTTAAAAATCACAAGAATCATACTTGTTTTGGCATGACACTGCCTAAGGTGATTTGTGAACAAGGCTGACTTTGCCAAGCTTTCACATTAATGCAAGGTTTAGCATACATTTTAAAAAATTAAATCAGCTTTCCATTTGCAAGGATAGGATTATTTGATTGTGTAGATTTTGTTAGTTTAAAGGGCCCCAATATTCTAATGCTGGAACCAAAAATAAATACTCAAAGTAACCATATGTTAATAATTTAAAGCAGTCATTCAAAAAAATGTCTAAGGTTGTAATATTGTCTGACTTTGGAAGATATAAAGTGTGTCTACTGCCACAAACAATACTAGAATTGTAACTGCTGACCCTTTTCTGAAAATCAGGCTCAAAAGTTACAGCAGAAGTAGTAGATGCTCCTGTCTGAGTGAAGTTAGGCTTTGTTCTTTGCAGAAGCCGGTATTGATGGATACCTTAAAGCCTAAAAAAATGCGGAAAGCTCTAAGTATGAGTTGAAACAGTCTTGTCAAAGAGGCTACAGTTAGTAAATATCATGTATATCTCGGAAGCAGCCCATACCATTATTTATGATTTATTCAGAATCAAAATAAATAAATCCCTTTATGGACAATTAAAAGGCTACCACATTTTATGCCATCAGTTTCAATCTGATGTCACATGGTTTCAAATTGGACTTGATGAAATTGTTCTCTCAATGTCCCTGTGCAGAGCAGTTTGCAGTGTAAGTTGATATGACATGACCTGAATGGCAGCAACCATGAAGGAGAAAAAAATGCATGTTTAGTTCCTCAAAGATGGTAGGCATATCTTCCATTAATACTCTGCTCTTTTTTGTGGTGGCACAGATTTCTGCAGATTATTATGTCTAACTGACTAATGTTACAGAGTTCTGTATAGTTCTTACTATATTTGATGTGGACCTGCAAGACAGACAGTGACATGGAGCTCTATTGTCTATGTGAGAATGTCAAGATGTAAAGCACCATTTTTCAGAATTAACTCGTGGTTAGCAAAAGGAGGTCCAGATCCTACACCTGCTCCTGCATGTGGGCAATGAGAGGAGAAGGACTATAGCTGAGTACTTCTTGTTCTCCCAGTGTAGATAGGAGACGTCTTCTCCTATGAAGAGCAACAGTGCTGTGTTGTCTGGCTATTGCTGCTGTTAAGGCCCTTTATCAGACAGAAGAAAAGGAGTATGCAGAGAGAGGCAGGAGAATGGACATTTCTCTGTAACCATTTATGCCAGTGAAAACATGGGAATATGCATTGTTCGTCAAGTCACCAGATCTCAGTTGAACAGTTTTGGAAACTAACGGTAAGTTTACAGCAGGCACTGCGCTCTGAGAGCTGTGCTGCAAAAGAGAGGGGCAGCATGGCTATCAGTCAACCAAAGTTAGTATCTCAGTTTGCAGAGTGTCTGAATTCTGTTTCTTGGATAAATCTACCATTTGTTGAACCAAAATGGTATGCAACATCTGGGGCCTGATCTTCACAGATGCCCTCGTTCTTGGCTGGATCCTTAGTCATCCGTCAGTAATCTGTTGCAATGGCTTGGCAGTTTAAACATAAAATTGCAGTGTTGATCACACCTTACTGAATTTAACACAAAGATGGCAATACAGCCATCCAAATCTGAATTACATATTTTACTTAGGCACTATGGGATGATAGTGTTATATATAAATGATGAGTGAAAATACTTCAAATTGCACTTTGAAAAGAAAAAGTGTGTACCGCCCTCTGAAAGTATTTTTAGTTGCTGTTTTTTCTGAAAGCCTTTGGACATTCAACTTATTAATTTGTTTCTTTCCTGAACGTATCTTTATTTATGCAGCAGAAGTATTCCTCTCCTTCAAGGTAAATTCTGTACTGTTTCACACCCCTTTCTTTACAGACCTTCATACCATTGTCATTTATTTTACCCCTTAAACCTAGGAGCACATTTCCAATATACAATATACAGGAAATTTAATTTTGAATTTATATCCATAATAATTCATCTACAGTTTTATTATATTTTAATGAACTGCATGACATTTACTCTGTTTTTGTCTCTATAAAAAGCTGTTTAAGTATATTCTTTATAGTGAAAAATATTTTGTTAATGATGTAATTCATAGGATAGAATTAGTTGAGAGAAAGTTATTTCATTCATGTTAAAGGATGCAATTAAATTTTCAAAAGTACCATATTCAAAAACGTGTCTCATCTGTCCCCCTTTTTATCAGTTTTAGTAGAAACTTGAAACGTGCACTCACAGACTGGCTAAAACATGGAGGCAGAAGAAGTGAGGTCTCAAAAAAAATAACACATTTTCACCTTATGTTGGCAGCTGTCAGTGACAAATATAAATTCACCTTAATTAAAGCAAGTCACATCCTAAAAATATTTCTTTATTCTTTCAGACCACTCTTCCGTGGAAATTCAGATGTTGATCAGCTAGGAAAAATCTTTGAGTAAGTAATAACTAGTTGCATTACGTGAATATCTGTTTAACGTTGAAACACTGTAAGGTTTCTTTGCCATGTTTTCATGCAATAGTGTGACTAGAACAAAGTATTCCTAGGACATATTTCCTATTGCTACTGTATGCAACATGATATTTCCATGTATTCTGTGTCAGAGTGGGAGGAGGAAGCAACATGGAATATAGTTCTGCAGAACTAACAGCCATCATCAGAAAGTTATGAGATACTTCTGTTTTGGGCTTTTTAAATCTCTTAAACATATTGTGTATGTACCATTCAAGCATATTCCTAAACAGTTAGATCCAAGAGATTCCCTTCACATAAACAAACATAGAGGCTTATTTTTCAGTAATTTCATTGTTTATTTCAGAAAACAACATTAGAATATTTTAAAATTGTTATTAAACTCAAATCTCTAAGACGATTATCAGCAGCGTCTCTGCAGAAAGCGCTCATGTACATAACAAAATATTTTAGCCTTTAAAATACACTGTGTAGCCTGTTAAAATGATTAACAGTCCATACTTTGGTCAGGAAGGTAACTGTGAGAACAGAAGGAGTATCAGCATTTTAACATGTGCTTTGTCAGAGATTAACTAATTGGCTTTATTTTAAAACCATTTTACAATTCTAGGAGTTTGTGTTTCTCTTCTTCAGATATATCAAATATATTGAGGAGGTGGGGAGGCTCTAAACTCTCTAAGGTAGAGTAATTCTCTTCCAAAATACGATCTTAGTTAAAAAAAAAAAAAAAAATAAGTTATTGATAGTACCAATATGATAATTAAGTAGGATTATATCACTTTTTCTTGTAAAAGCTCTTCAGAGCAAGGGATGTTTCTGAATTTACAAGAACCATGTAAATTTAAATTCTGATGTACATATCATGTAGTCAGGAAATCAAAGCCACAGAGGGCTGGTCCCACTCCAAAGAATGAAAGCCCGTTTGTCTCTGCATCTCTGTCTTCCCTTTTCATATGGAGGGGCTGCAGGGATCCAGGGATCTGGATGAAATAAGAAACAGATAGCAAAGAGAGAGTAATAGAGAGAGAGAAAAATGAAATATTATTCTCTTGAAGATATTCCAAAGAGAAGATAGTAAAATTTTAAGGAGAAGAGCTTAAACAGAACAAATAATTTATTTCTCTGTTTAACCATTTTTCCAGCTATGAAATAATAACAGATCTGTTTCTAAGCATTTTCATCATTTAATATGAGGTTCCTAAATTGCAGGTCTTGATTTCACACAGTTGACTTCCCTTTCCTGCATACCATACCAGTGTATGTGACTCACTTGCGTGGTTAATTTGTCATGCGCTGAATAGCTCTTCCTGCCCAATCCAGAAAAATCAGTCCCTAAAGTTTACTTTTTCTTCTTCTGACAAACCTACTCCTTTATTCTGCTTTATTAAATTAAGACAGCTTTGGTGCATACAATATATTTTGTAATTAAAAAAAAATACATAACTGTGATTTTTTTTTTAAGGATTTTGATTAGTTTATGACATTTAAGGGGAAAAAGCAAAATTAACTGGGCTAGGATTAAATGTATAGCTGCTAGTGACAGCCTCCAACAGGCATCTTTCAGTCTCTAGGGGCTGAGATTACCTGTGCAGAAAAGAATTCATCAAGAAGATGCCATGCTAATTTTAGAAGAAATTACTTATTACACGTATACTTAAAGAGAAAGTTTGGGTTTGCTTCTTCTGTGCAGTTCTCCTTAAACAGTTCAAAAGTTT
>NW_010130582.1:71754-93738 GCF_000699245.1 Pterocles gutturalis | reverse complement strand
ATATATATGTTAAACAGACATTTCTTTTATACATCTGTATATTAAAATTGCACTTGGTCAGTGCCATTCCCATAGTATCATCATCCATGTAAGAGATTCAGTATATTTTGTCCATTTTAGTTTGATTTTCTTGCTGGAGCTAGAATATTTAAATAGAAAGTAGAATAATAATTCACAGAGACTCTCTCTTAAAAATGTGTTCCTTCAATAGGCATTTGATTTTTCCACTTGTATTTTTCTTTCAAGATTATGCTTTTGTAATCTTTTGGGACAGGTTTTCCCAAGGGTGGTTTTCTATAAGAAGGAGCATGCATAGCTAAAAAGAGATTAAGAATAGTCTTAGCTCAAGAAGAATAAAATAGAATTCTTAGTTCCGAGCAAGATGTTAGAAGCAATATAGTATATCATGCTCTCCTTGAGAAAAGTTTCTTCCTTGACATTAAAGAAGGCAAAATCTCCTGGGGGGATTCCAGTTGGACACAAGAAAAAAAATTTTCACAATGAGAACCATCAGCCATTGGAATAATGTCCCCAGGGAAGTGGTGCATTCCCAGCATTGGACAGTTTTAAGATTTGGCTGGAGAGGGTGCTGGGCCTTCATGTCTAGATAGTGCTTTTGCCAAGAAAAGTTGGACCAGTTGATCCTTGAGGTCCCTTCCAACCTGGTATTCCATTATTCTACTGAAATATTACAGACCATATGTAACTCAGTAATGTTTCATATCTGAGATTTGTTCATTAATATCTTGGAGACCCTATAATAATTTCATAACTGGACTTCTAAATCACGACATCTTGAAATTACCAAGAACGCCTATTGAACAATTATGTCAAGATTTTTGAAGTTCTTGCTATTGTGGTTTTCTTGACAGATATAAATAATTCCTAATAAGATGTCAAATAAACTTCTAGTTTATACGCATACAATTACATGTATTTTCTGTTACCTTCAGAAAACTAATAAGAGCCACTATGTTAGGTAGAACTAATGAGGTGGATTTATTTATCTCTTCTCCTGATTTATGCTAATATGAGTGCATCTGTAGTTTGAATTAGACTGTCTAATGCTGTTTTGGCCAGGATTAGAATTTCTCAAAGGCTTTGCATTCTCACATGGTTACCGCTTCTGTTCAGCTATTTCCCCGCCAGTAGTTTTAGCCTGGATGTTAACACTAATTGCAGAACACTAAATAGTTCATTTTAATCTTTAATAAGTTTACATCTTTTCAAATTGATTCTTGGAGTGTGACATCTCTGTTGTCATTGCAGTTTAATGTCTTAGCATCTCAAAATAGGAATATGAAATTAAGATTTTTGCATTGTTTTAGGAGATGATTCAGCAACTATTGATACCAGAAAGCATAATGCCCTTTTCTTGATTTAAACACAATTAACACTCAGAATTATAAATCCCCTTTATCAGTGGATATCAGTGCTGACACTGACTGATCTTGGCGAACACCGAGAGTAGACAAAGTCCAATGTAGTCTTTTAAATGTCAATGTATGACATCACCATCGGGAGCTGACATCTTTCTGTACTGACAAAATGGAGCCTGTAATTAGAATTGAATGACAAGGTGCTTTTCATCTTTGATGAGAAAAGATTTTTGTGTCAAAATATCTCACTGCAGGAACAATTTTTCTCTAAGCTTTTCTTGTCCTGAACACATTTTGCATAATAATAAGGGGAGGGAAGGGCAATACTATTGCACAGTGTTGCTTAGTGACAGAATAGCAGATGTTCTGCATTTGCAGATAACAAATTTTGAATGCTATCATATTGTGATATTGACAGATACCATTTGGAGGAAGACTTAATATATTCACTATTTGAAAAAAAAAATCAAGAAAATCAAGGGCGTTAAAATTTTTGAGGCCTTATATAGGGAGCATTTTCAAATTACTTGACAAAGGTAAATTATCTAGTTCAGAAATGTATTTTAAGGATGTAATCACATGATACATAACCACTTCAGGAAAATAAATGAACTGAATTGTGTTTTCTTGATCTTTTAAATGGCAGAACACCTACCTGGTCAGTCAGTGGAAGTGGTTTCAAATGCCATATGAGTTTAAAATTACTAACAACTGTCCTAGCAAATGGATTTATAGTGCTTATATTCAAATTAGTATTTAAACTAATGGCTGTGTTTGTAGTTTTTTACATTAAATATGATCTTTGAAACACTATGCAAATGCTGCAGAGTGGCATAAAATATTTTCAGAGGTGTACATAACTTCCAGAATGGCATAAACTGAAATTATGGCATGTAGGAGAGTGAGCTTAACTTTGATAGACAATGAACGTCCTAAGTTTTTATTAAGTCCTGGAGATTTGCAAGACAGCTTGATCAGTTTGCGAAAGCTTAGAAACACTTTCTTCATAGCAAATATATCTGTTGACAAATAGAAAACAGATTTTGCAACTTGAGCTTTCAGGTTTGTAGTTTATTTCTTCTACCATTTACTTAAAATTTGTGATTAGATGAATGTACAGACAGTAGATACCTTTGCTAGTCCTACAGACAGTAGATACCTTTGCTAGTCCTGTCTTCTCTACCTCAATTCTTCCTAAATCACAAAAATGTGAAAACGAATTCCAGTTCGAGGTATAATATTTGTGCAATTAAATTAAGCTCTCCTTGTATTGAGACATTTCAAAATTTAACTCTCAAACTGAGTGTTCAAAAAGCAAAAATTGAAAGTTATCAACAAAACAAGTCAAGAGGTGCTTACAAATATTTAGGTCTGCTTACAGAGCAAGAATGTGAATGTATGCAAATAAACATATAATCTAGTAGATCTATTGAAGTGGGAAGAAATTGTTGGTTCCTTCCTCCCCCCGGCATTTTTTTCATGTGCTGCTAGTGGGATTTTTGACATTGTCTTGGATAAAAAAAATGTGAAGTTGCAGTCTCTGGAATCTTTTTATTTCTAGACTGAGCTTCATTCCACTTTTCTCTGAAAAGGCAAAAAATTTCAGAGAAATCTGTGGAAGTTAATGAAACTACATCAATATACAGATGATAGAAATGTAGCTTGAAATTAGGGTATCTTCTGTGTAGATCTTTGCTGAAGAGACAAAATTTAATTCTAATTTGTTTGGTAATTCTCTTTCATTGATGGAATTTGAGTAAACAGTCTTTAATATGTGTTTATAAAGCATAAATACTTTAGTGCAGTATTTGGAATTCTAATATGCTTTTCAAAGTTTTTATTACCTTGACATAAAAATGTTTTACATAGTTATGATTTATAGTGTTAAAATCTGAATCATCCTTTAAAAATCACATAATTTTTTTTTAAAAACTGCATATTGTGTTAAGTATCCAGTGGAAATGAACAACTAGGCAAATTAATTGTCATTGCTTAAAAAAATATTTGAATTTGTTTTGTCTGTGCAAGCAATATCTGCCTGGAAGCCACAGGGAAGTTGTTGATCAGCCATTCTCACCATTCTGCCCACTTTAACGGATGGTGGAAATGAACAAATTACAGATAGAGAAGGGTGTGAAAAAAGAGAGAAAAAAATAATGTGAAAATGAAGGGGAGGCCACTTCATAGCATGGAGTCTGTCTGCCTCAGTTACCAGTTGGAGAGGGAGGAAGGATACTGGCTTTGTACACTCACTTTCCTTCTTCGTTATAATGCTAACCAAAAACTTTACAAAGCTCATTGTCACTACCCTGTCCTCCTTCCCTTTACTGTATTTTTAGATGGTTTTAGACATGCTTAAGATCTGACAGTTTGCTTTAGGCTTAAGAAGAATGTTTTTTTTCCTTGTTGGGCCAAAACTGACAGAGTTCTAGAGGAATTTTTAGCCATTTTTTTCATCTTTCTCAGACCGTCAAGTAGACAAAATTAATTTGAGTAGGAGTTGAATAATGCATTTAATGTTCAGGAGTTTACAGGAGTTTTTAGGTTATTTGAAGTCAGTGCTGCCCTTCATTTCTATAGGCAAAGAAAAACAGACATGTTATGGCTTATAGAACAGACATACTGCAGCCCTTGCATTAGATGTACTGGGAATCAATTTTAAAACTGTGATACACTTTTTCAAATCAGTCATGTGTCTGTCTTATTGCCTATGATAAACAAAACTAGAGAAGATTTATCTGTGTCTGTATTTGCATTGATCTCCTTGGCAAAAATGTTGTTGAGAAACAGGATAACTTTCAGCTTCTCTAGAATTCTTGCTGGCTTTGTTGTAAAAATGGGTGATTTATTTTGTATTTAGAGCACATATAAGTTGAAAACAATGCTCATTTCCCCATAAACAAAACACAGATATCTGAATTTCCTATTAGTGTCAATGAATGACTGTGCTTGTGCAAGATTATAAATAGCGGGTTTGTGTTTTGACGCTTTTATCTCTGTAACTCTGCTACTACTTGGTGCTGACAGGGCAATTTGGTACATTGATTTTTTTAAAATATTTTTTTTGCTAAATTAGAACTTCAGGGTTTAGTCCCAAAGGCAAGCAAAAAATTTCTGTTGTAGGTAATGCCACACTGTTCCAAACAATACATGCACTGGAAGGCTGACGCTGCTCAGACTATAAGAATGATAAGGCAGGACACCAGCGTGGCTGAAAAAGACATTTTGGTCAAACTGAAATGCGAGAGTGAAATGCATATACAGTGGAAACAAGGACATGCATCCCGGGAAGAACAAAAGGATACTGCCTGGAATTGTAGGGAGAGGATCAGGAAAGCCGAGGCACAGCTGTAGCTAAATTGAGGGAAGTGATGAATGGTAAGTAGGGCATCTACCATTACATTAGTCAGAAAAGGAAGACAAAATAATTTTTACCCCCCTCAAATAAATGAGACAGGGTATCTGATAACAGCTGATATGAAGAAGGCCAAGGTACTTCACTTTTTTTTGCCTCAGCAATTGCTCTTCCCACCTCTTTTGAGTCCCTGAATCTCAAGGTAGGGAATGAAGTTCCACTCATCATAGGAGAAGATCAAGTTCTAGACTACCTGAGGATCCTGAACATGCACAAGTCCATGGGACCCGATGAGATGCACCACAGGGTCCTGAGGCAATGAGCTGATACAGTTGCCAAGACACTTGGGGTTGTGTTTGAAAATTCATGGCAGTCAGGTGAAGTGCTCAGTGACTGGAAAAAGGGAAACATCACATCCATTTTAAAAAGGGTAAAAAGGAGAACCCTGGGAACTACTGACTTGTCAGCCTCACCTCTGTGCCTGAGAAGATCATGGAACAGATCCTCCTGGAAGACATGTCAAGACATACGGATGACAGGGAGGTGCTTAGAGACAGCCACCATGGTTTCACAAAGGGCAAATCATGCCTGTCTAACCTAGTAGACTTCTATGATGGAGTGACTGCATTGGTAATAAGAGAAGAGCAACTGGTACCATCTGTCTTGACTTCTAAGACCTTTGACATGATCCTCCACAACATCCTTGAGGCTACACTAGACAGATATGGGTTTGATGGATGGACTATTCACTGGATAAGGAATTGGCTAGATGGTTCTTTCCAAAGAGTTACAGACAATAGTTCAACATCCAAGGCTTGAGGAGTGGATGGAAGTGATCCTCATGGAGTTTAACAAGGCCATGTGCAAGGTCTTGCATATGGATCAGGGCAATCACCAGCACCAATGCAGAATCGATGATGAATGAATTGAGAGCAGGTCTGTGGAGAAGGACTCGGGGATATCGGTACATGTAAAATTGGACATGAGATGGCAACGTGTGCTCGCAGCCCAGAAAGCAAATTGTGTCCTGGGCTGCAAAAGAAGTGTGGCCAGCAGGTCAAAGGAGGTGATTATCTCCTTCTACTTTGCCCTTTTGAGGCCCCATCTGTAATACTGTATCCTGGTCTGGGATCCTCAATACAAGAAATAAATGGATGTGTTAGAGCAGGTCCAGAAGAGGGCCCAGAAAATGATTAGAGGGCTGGAACACCTCTCCTATGAAGAAAGGCTGAGAGAACTGGGGTTGTTCAGTCTGGAGAAGAGAAGGCTCCAGGGAGACTTTATTGTGGCCTTTCAATACTCAGAGGGGGTTTATCAGAAAGATGGAGACTTTTTACCAGGATCTGTATTAAAAAGACAAGTAGCAACAGTTTTAAGCTGAAAGAGGGTAGATTTAGATTAGATATTAGGAAAAAAAAATTACTGTGAGGGTGGTGAGACACTGGAGCAGCTTGCCCAGAGAAGTTGTAGATGGCTCATCCCTGGAGGTGTTCAAGGCCAGGCTGGATGAGGCTTTGAGCAACCTGGTCTAGTGGGAGGTGTCCCTGGACATGGCAGGAGGTTTAGACTAGCTGATCTTTAAAGTTCCCTTCCAACACAAACCATTCTATAAATCTATGATTATACAATATTGTCCTCTAGTACCTAAACAGTCAATATTGTATCTGTGGAGGAAATTGCTACTGCGATGGACATACACTTATCTCTGAAAGGGTAGTGTCCATGTATCATATAAACAGAAGAAATTGCAAGACAAGCAAGAAATTGTGTATGTCTCTCTCCAGGATGGTTGACTGCAGTAATTTCTGTGTGATGCTGAAACACAGGCATTTAGTGTTTTTCTTAAAAAAAATTATTATTTATTTTCATTATTTGTGGAGTCTTATCTAGTCCTACCTCTTCTATACCGGTCCTATCTAGCCTGGTCTGTTCTATGCCAAGCAAAACTTTAGCAAAAAAAGAATTATTGTTTTTTATAAGAGCTTGTCTCTTGAGTCCTCATTCAGAGTATTTTCATTTTTCCATGCTGTCAGTGAATTTATTCTTACAGTGGTTTTCTGAGGCAACGTTCTATCATCCCTACTTCACAAGGGAACTTGGTCACAAATGATAAGCAGCATCTCCAAAGGTGCTGACCAGTTTTTACACCTTACCCAAGAAGGTGAGAAGCTGACTTTTTTTCCAGTTTTCTTATCACTTTCATGGTACTTTAATTCAGAGCAGAGCTCCCACTGATTTCAGTTTTGACTGTCAACACTTAGGACCCCTGCAAATTGAACATCAGCTGTCTGAAATACATAATCCTGTCTATTTCCAGTACATGGTAAATGAGGTAGGGATCCTGTGGGAAATACTACCTGATCATGTAACTAAAAACTGTATCAGAATGGCTACATGTGCCAGGATGATTTTAGATTACATACAGTCTGATACATTGACCTTTTCAGTTTTTTCTTTACAGTCTGCCATACTTGTGATGCATTTTTGTTTGGTTGGCAGGGGGTAGGGGCTAGGAGAGGGTGGTAGGGTGTTATTTTGAATTAGTTGGAGATTTTGAGGTTTTTTTACAGTAATTTCCTGTTATCTGTTAATTTCCTGTTCATCTTCATCTTCAGACTGGGATTTTCAAAAGTACTTTTCCAAGGGATGCGTGTAAGTGACAGGCACTGGAAAACTTTTTCCTATTTTTTCCATATTTGAGAATATGGTTTTTTCCTTTATTATTGACTGTAGAAAAATGCAATGGTCTTTATTTGTTTTGTGCCAAGTTCCATTACAGTCCTTAGCCCTGGAAGAAACATTTGGAGAAAAAAAAGTCTTGCTTTCTCCACAAAGACAAGATTAAATATGAGTAGTGGATACAGGCTGTGTTAAGTGAAACGTGCTTAGTCCCCAGAGCACTTAGCTGCTGAGACCTAACAGATCTGACCATGTGTGGACTGACAGTGCAGAGATTTATAAAAGGTAAAGTTTATATATGTTTCCAGAAGAGTGAGCAAAGATCACGCATGGCATTTGGACAACGTACTTCTCAAAACTGAGGTCCCAGATAGATGAGACAGATGTGCTAGTATTTCAGATTTTTATGACTGTAACAGCTTGGCTTTCAGCACAAGCAGAACAATATTTCCTTTTAATTTCAACAATAATGCCTCATAAATTGCTTAGGATAAACTTCAGAAAAATGACAAAAATACATAGCAACATCACAAACATGTACAATTGTAGCCTGAATGGTCAAACACAATGAGCAACAGCAACAAAGGACTGTTTATTCAGAGTAATCAGCCACTGTAATAGTAAGTGGCACATGAGATACCTATATTGTAATTCAAATTATCATAAGAGGAAGTAATTTATTCTGAATAGAATTTTATTTCTTAGGAAAAAAAAATGGATTTTTTTTCTATACAAAAATAGCATTTAGGAACTCAGTGGTGCTTACTTTTTGTCTTTCAGTGACTCAGTCAATAGAGTGTCAAATTTAATTTACATCATTGTTCACGTGTCACCTGGGGTTCGCAGAATTCAGTCAACAAAAGTGAGAGAGCTGGTGAAGGTGAAGGTTATTCCACAGTATCAAATAAATGGAAAAGCAGTTATACTTCAAAGACATGATGTAAGACCCTTACATCATTCTTTTTTTTATTTTAATGAATTCAGAGAGAGAGAGAGAGAGAGATTGCACTAACACTTCATCAGTATTGGCTTGAAATAGTTGAGAAATTGATGGTCATCTCGGTTATAAAGCATAGCTCTGGCAGAGGTACTGCGTGCAGTTTGGAGACTAAATATTTGAGGCTTATTTACCGGAACGCAGAAACAAAGAGCATTATGTTGATTGCCTTGGACTACCATTATTGTTATAAGACAATCGAAGCCAAATGTTTCATATGAACTGAATTGGCATTGATATTAAACTTCGTTTAAATTGTAATGCATTACAGAATACGCGACGTTGGTGCTAAGATTATGGTGGCTTGACCATTTAAAAGTGAAGGTATAGCTGGATATTCTATAGCCTTGAAGAGATCTGGATAGATTGCCTAGGAAATATTGAGAAGAGAAGGAGTATTTTCTGTATTGTCTGTCAGATTATTAATAGAAGAATTCAGTGTATTTCAGCAAGTACTGATTCACCCTCACACATATGAATTCAAAACCTGTTATTTTTTTCCTGATTCAAAAAATTCCAAGGGAACAATTTGCAGAGTTTGGCTGAATTTAGGGCCAGGAAAAATCACTAGATTTTCTAGACTTTGTTTAAGTTTCGCTTTGATACTCCTATATGGAAGCCAATAGTTAGGGTAAAATGTCTTTGGCAATGTATATTTTCCAGAGATGGAACAAAACAAAGGTACAACATTACTCAACCGTTGTGCTACTCCTTAGTATTTGTTAACTTTTATCTTCAAAGGAAAACAAGTTTATTTCAGAGATAATATATTAATTTTTCACAGATGAAATAATAAAAATTGATGCTTTTCTGATTTATTTCAGGAATCATTCCAGTTTTAAGGGAGAAAAAAAATAATGGAAATATTTTTTCCTGAATTATAAACTTCAGGGTTTAGTCCCAAAGGCAAACATATAAAAACTTACAGATTTTAAATAGCTTTGCAGTTAATAAATAGATAGAGTACAATAAATGTTAAAATGCTTATAATTGATAACTTCCATGAACCTCAAAATTTTCAAATGTGATATGGAAGAACAACCTTTTTTTTCCAATTTAAAGTATCCACATCCATATTTCCAAAAAAACAGTTTCACTGGCCTTGGATTCTCATCGAACATGAGGACATGAAGTGCTATGTTCCACCACATTTCATTAGCCTGTTGTTTCTTTTTTTCTTGCAGAAATATGTGCATTCATGTCACTGGGCCAATGATTTCAGTTGTCTAAGTGAAAATGTAATACAAAAATGAGTAATTGCAAAGTAATTACTTTACAGCTTTATGAATAATTTAACCTATTTTGTGAAGATGAAAATACAGCTTTCCAGAAATGACCCTGCAGTGCAGATATGAATAGATACTAAGAATTTTCATGAGTGTGGATCAGGAATGGTATCAGCAAAATACATTGGCCATTAAAGGGACAGGAAAGCAGAAATCAGGTCAACAAGTTGCAGCCTGATGAGCAGGTTTTTTTAGCTTTCACTTGAGACATACTCAAAACCAATCTTGGACTGTTCCATACAATTATAATAATAGTTTGGTAGTGTGCCATTTTAATATCTCCTTTAAGAAACTCTAACAATTCAAACATTGTAAGTAAGAGCCTTTGAGGCTCTGTTTCCGTGTTAAAGATTTTTGGAGATGACAGACACATATCATGGACAAGATTCTTAGATACGTGTGATTCAAGTAACTGTCTTCCGAGAACAGCAAGACTTCAGACAAAGCTTAATGTTGCTTTTACACTGAATGAATGGAAGACACTGGCTACATACAACATGTTTCCAAACATGTAAACTTTTTGAATCTCTGTATTTTCTCAATAGCGAAGCTTTTGAAAATCCGTAATATCTAAAAAAACATACAGAAAACATTTCACCATATGTATGCACTCTACATTTTTTTTTTTAACTTGGATCTGCAAAAAGGGAAAATTCCAAAAAACGTCTCTTAAGTGATGGTTGGAATTTCTTAAACTTGCAGTTCTCCCCGATACCCGTCGATCAGCAGCCTTAGCAAAACCTCAAGCTGCTCATTTGTGGAGTTTGCTTAGTAGAATTTGTTAGAGTTAAGCAGAATTTATAAGGTTTTTTTTCTTTCTCTCATTGCAATGAATATGGCTGTAAGAACAAATTTAATTTTTATAAGACGGTGAACTGAAAACAACATTAATGCAGATAAGGTGTTCTGTTTACCCCCTAAATATCTGTATTCCATAGGGTAATATCATCAGGGAAGACTATCCTATTCTTTTAAGGTATGCACCTTTTTTCTCTATTCTCTCTCAGATTATTAATAGAAGAATTCAGTGTATTTCAGCAAGTATTGATTCACACTTGCACATATGAATTCAAAACCTGTTATTTTTTTCCTGATTCAAAAAACAGGGAACAGTTTGCAGAGTTTGGCTGAATTTAGGGCCAGGAGAAATCAGATTTTCTAGGCTTTGTTTAGGTTTCACTTTGATACTCCTATATGGAACCCAGTAGTTAGGGTAAAATAAGTAGTTAGAGAAATGATCAGTGAGAACTAATACAAGTAATAGAGTGAGCTGGTATTCTTAAGAAACACCAAAGGGTCTATTATAATTACCTCGTCTGATCTCTCTAAATCAGGCAATAGACTTTGGAAAATCCCTATAAATGTAGTAAATATTTGAGGACAAAAAAATCAAGATTTAAAACAAAGCATATTTGTTGACAAAGACACTGAAAAAACTTGTGGTAAAGTTGATCCAGTGCTTAATCTCTTAGAGTGTTAAATGTGTGCTTATTTCAGCCTGAAAGTTTCCAGCCTTAATTTTCAGCCTTTGATTTAGTGACATTATGTTGTTAATATAAGAAATGCACCATTGGCTATTCTGTGTTCTAAATGTAGTTTACTCCTGGACAGGCCACATTTGATGCTTCAGTTAGAATAAGGACTTGAATTTTTCAATAAAAGGCACAATTTCCAGACTCTTAAATCAATAGTAGCACTTCTCTTAATCCTCCCCAGCTCCTCTACATCCACAGTGAATTATAAATACAATGTTCAAGTAGGATTTGTGTAAGAGAACTGACTTGAATACACATTATTTATTGTTTCACCCACCTGACCAGTATTAGTATTAGTATTAGTATTAGTATTAGTATTATTTTTAGTATCGGTATCAGCATCAGCATCAGCATGAGTATCAGTATCAGTATTAGTATTTTGCCTGTGACATTGGCTTGTAGTGATTTGATTTTGAAGTTACTCAGAGTCTTTCATCCCAGAAATAGGGCCTATGTTGCTGGTCCTTAGCAACACTATTTTGCCTTTAGTGACACTGAAGAACAAACTATAGGAGCGGGTGGTGTTGCTTTTTTTCTGACTCACTGGATACTACAGGGTTAGTGGTCGGATTGCTGTGTCCTTTACAGATCGTACTTGTCAGGACAAGAGCTGACAATTTGTCATTTTCAGATTATGTGAAATAGATATTAGGCATGACTAGGTATGTGGGATGCCAGAAGATAACCATCTTACTAAAGGACAGTTCTTTTTACTTACATTGTCAACTACTGTGTTTCATTGATTTCACTGCTCAGGGTACTTTACATTTTGAAAAAGAAATGAGAACAATTTAATTTGAACAGTTGTGGTATCAAAAGAAATGCCTTTTAAAAATCTAAGGATACTGTAATCAGCACCATTGCTTTTATTAGCCAAATTTATGATGGCATAAAAAAGAAAGATCCTTCCAAAACATCCAAGATCCAAGTTAAGATCTGCTTTCCATAAAACCATGCTGATTTGAATTGATTGCCTTCCTTTAATTTTATTAGCACTTTTGTATAATTCATGCCAGTCAACATGATCTTGTCTTTCTTTATTAATTGGGTCTTACCTGTTATATTTCAACAGATTGGCATGTGGTTGATACATTGGTAATTACTTGGTTAATCCAGATAATTTTTTTTTATTGCCACAGCATCAACTTTGTGCCATGGCCCTGGACTTCCTAGTGTTTCAAGGCTTGAAACAGGACATCAGCAGACCCGATTGCTCCTTGGCTAACTCTTTTAAAACTGATGATTTAAAACTGTACATTATGATTAATTTTGTTTATCAGTCTCCTTACTTTGTAACTGCTAAGGCAAATATTTCTTCATGATCTGAGAAAGGTGAATTTTTCATCTAGCTTCTGTGAGCTAAATTAAATTATTTTAAATCTTTCAAATGTTTACGATCTCTCTGATATCACAGTCATTTTAATGACATTTATATGCCTAAACAAACTATACAGTCTCTCCATAGATAGCTTCTACTGCCTGAAGTGCCTTTTCATGTCTCCCTCCTAGGATTTTCTCTTGATATTATGTGAGTTGTAACTGGAAATGTACATTTGCCTTTTCCTCTAACAAAGAGTAACATTATTCTCAGGTTACTTGGTAACTTGCATGACATTTAACCTTGAGCAAGATATAAACATTGGAAAACATAATGCAAAATGTACAGGTAAAAATTTCCTTTTCATTAGGTGGAAATATTTTATTTCCTGATTCCTGTCAGTTGATCTTTTTTTTTTTGCCAACCTGGGTATGTCTACATACTGCCCTTGCATCTTAATGTTTTTCACACAAATAGTACCCTGTACTCAAGTTCCCAATTCAGAAAAAATAATCCATTTATAAGATTCTGAAAAGAACAGAAGTCAGCATAGTGTCATTGTGTGTGACCTCATAGACGTAGATGACTGTGGAGAGTCAGAGGAAAACCTGCAGAAATCAAATAAACAATCTGCAAAGTAATGACAGTGCTCCCACTTTGCTTAGTGCTGAGTGCTACATAAACAAGACACTAGAAAGGTCCTGTTCAGAAAGTTGTGACATTGTCCTCCTCCTGTGAAAATAGAATCTGAAAGGTAAAAATTTTACATGAAGCTTTCTGAGTGGGTGTATCCTTATTCTGTCACCAGTGCTATGACATTTTATGAAATATTTTTTCATAGAAAACCTTCTTTTAAAAATCTTTCATTCTCTGGTGCCAAAGCGGGTAAATTTTAGTTTCTGGATCTACTCTTGAACAAGACTGACAGGCAGTCTGGAAGGAGATGTGCCTCTTCCTCTGCTTCTTTCCCAAGTTCCTCTCAAATGAAAACATCTGCAGTAGTATCTTTTGACAGATCATTTCCAGTGCCAGTAGAAAGCATTTGGTGGGACATTTTCCAAATGGGAAGAAATTCACATGGAAATATGCCTAAAATACTTCACTCCCAGGTCACCAATTCAGTCCAATAGGTTTAAAATGCACTGACTATTTTTAATTTTTTTTCTTAAAGTATTTCTTAAAACATTTATGAAAGTGTTAGGATATAAAATCATTAAAGAATGCTCATTCTTGAAACTGTGATGTTTCTCAGCAGTATGAATTAATTAATCGTTAGTCCATTTTTAAAACTGAATGAATTGCACACAAAAAACTGTCAAATTTAATTTGAGTTAGATAGTGCCGTGTGTCACAGTTAATATGTTTAAGAAGTAACCTTTCCATCTTGTTATTGTCATGTCAGTCTATCCAGCCTGGACTGGAATTCGTAATGGTGACCCTTTAAAACAACATGTAACTCTGCTAATGCCAAAGTGACAGTCAGTGCACCAATGGCAATGAAATAATTATAGGAAATTAGTTTCCCAAACTAGGTAATCACAGAATAGCAGGCTTTCTTAAAGAAAAAAAAAAAAAAAAAAAAAAAAAAAAGAGGGTTTTTTAAAAAAAAAAAAAAAAAAAAAAAAAAAAAGAGTGTTTCAAGAGCCTGGTGTTTAATGTTTTACACTTGTAAAACAGTAATTTCTTCAAATATTATTTTAGTTCTCTGTAACTGCTCAAATATTTAATTCAGGTTGGTTTAAAACACTAATTTTACTCAGGCAGGATTTTCAGAGGATTTCTTGCAACAAGGATGTATCTCCAGGAGTTATAAGTATGATCCTGGAGATCCTGGAGGCCTGCATAAATGCCATAGTTCTCAGGTGGCCCTGATCCTTTCTCATATATGTTAATTCCTTACCTGAAAAAGCAAAATACTTAAATTCATTCTTCAGGAAAACAGTATTAAAAGAATAAGGGAAAGCTTGGCTTTATTCTACCAAGTTAATGGGATATTGCTAGATAATAGGATTTTCTACTCATTCTTCCAGTTCCCATGACTAAAAAAAGTTATGAATATGTTAAACTGAGGCAGTCTGTCCTTCTGACTCTTGAAAGGTTAGATTTATTAAGAGCTCTGTTTCAGGAGACATGCTGCATCTTTGAGGTGAATAGGTAATGATTAAATGCAAACATCTTACTTATTTCTTGGAAAATTCCACATGCACCTGGAGATACTACTACATTGTAAACAATCCTACCAAAGTAAATTTCAGATGTAGAGCAAGTAGAAATTGATGCAACAGTTTCATAGGTGATACCAAGCAAAATGTCCTCTGCTGAGCACATGTCCAGAACGTCTTACAAAACATTATTAAAATGCAGGCCTACACATCAAAGCCTGTTTTACAGTTAATTATAGGATTGCTTTTACAGCTCATATCCTTAAAGCTGACAGAATCATGATGGAGATCATTCATGCTGAGGCTGAAACCCTTCACTGCACAGTGCACAACATGGGTGATCTGCACCAGAGGGCTGAGTTTGTTCTGGCTCAGTTTAGAGCCAAGATTAAGGAAACATGTCCTTCTGCCTCTTGACACTAACTTTAGTTTGAATTATAATATTCTCTGGAAGTTTATACTTTTGAAGCATTTTAAGGAGAGTTAAAGAGAGAGTAGTAAAGGCTTAATGATCTGATTGCTGTTCATCTTTCTTAGTAGGCAAGTATTTCAAGTGTGTTTATTTTGGCTGTGCTGATAATGGTATGAAGAGTTTTACTGAGTACTAGTAAAGGAAGACTGCATTAGTAGAGTCTTGTGGCACTGAGGATATCTCTTCAATTTTTTTTTGTTGAGATCCACTCAACCTAGATCTTCACAGGAAATCCAGGAAATGGAAGCTGAGTTTAGCTCCTTAAGTGTAGGCAACACTTGGATTGGCAAACATCAAAGGATCCCTGAAGTTAGGGGTGGCGTATTTAAGGATTAATCTAAAAAGATATGTAGGCACCCACTTAGGCAGAGATGAAAGGCTTATGAAGCACTTTAGTGTCATAACCTTGCATTTAAGTGGAAAAGGAGAGAAAAGGTATGTTTTTTTTTTTAATTTTGTTTTGTTTTGTTTTGTTTTGTTTTGTTTTTCTTGCAGAATATTGGATTATTCTATCATTTAGACACAAGCTGGATGATATTAGCTGAAGAGGTGGTGACGATTGTAAAACATGGTGATAAGTGTTTGTGCACTGCACATGCTTATAAATTCATGGGAAACAGGAAGAAGCTAAAAGTCATTTTGCTGATTTTGTAGATTCAAACTTGTGATGAGTTTAGTATGAGCAAGATACAAGCTGAAATATATAATTTGCCTGTTGCCTGGTGTGATAATATTCCTCAATGAAAATGGAAAAAAAAGTCTGTGCACATCCATGACTGCTTCTTTGTTTAAATTCCAGGTTCTCTTTTCTTTCATAGGAAGCAAATATAACTGTTTCTGTGGAGCACTTGCAAACATCTACAGAAAAATATCTCTGTGGCAGTCATACAAGAACATAGTATAATCATCTGCTTGTCAAAATGTTTGTAATCAATTATGTTTTTAATGAAAAATACCACTTCAGCCAACAGAGATTCTCAAAAAATTTAAAAAAAAATCTTTTGCTTGAACATTTTGCTAAGTATTTTAGCATTTTGACTAGCTCCATTGCTGATATATATTAAATAATATTTCCAATGACACACTACAGATCTTCATATACTTTTAAATAGTCAGATACCACTGGATAATCATCACATAAGAACCAAGGTAAGTTTGTCAGATCTACTACTACTTTATAGCTGTAGTCATAAAAACTTGTTGAATTATGTGTCCAATTTAGTAGCAACTTTCTCTAGTCCTTTTGAAAAAGCTCATGAAATCTAAAGTACTTCAGAATAATAAATTTGGTAATAATGATCATTAAACATGGCCATCCTTCATTCAATTGAATTAATTTTCCCCAGAAACATCTGAAAGTTCAGAAACAGGACATTATCTAAAAAGCAGTTTGTAGAAGTGGAATGTTCCTCAATGATGTTAAAATGCAAGAAAATATAAAATACCAACTACTTTTTGCCCCTAGCAGTTTAAACAGATTATGTTTAGAACCTGAAATGACTTTTTCTACTCATGATGCAGGGTTTCATTTAGCAATTCCTTAATGATTTCTTAATTAATAAAATCATGTTTATAAGAACAGTGTCCTTCTTTAATCCATCCCAAAATTCTGATTACTTTTTAATTCAAACTACAGTTTAATTTCAGAAATAGTTGTTATAATGCTGTTTAACCTCTAGTGAGTCAAGTTCAATTGGTTATTTTTAATTTCAAAAGGGACCTGAGCAAAGATGTCACTCGATAATTGAGCAGGTGAGGAAAAACCTGCAGTTAATCATGGCAGGGAAATATGAAAATTGTGAGAAAAAGGAAGTAGCAGGTTTGTCACTTTGTGACAATTATTTTTACAAAATAAGAACCTTTATAATTATGAATATTTCATAACACTTACAAAAGCTGTAAAACCAATCTTAAGTCTTAGCCAGAGCTAGCGTCCATTAATAAATATTTCAGTGCAATTTACATTTAATTAGTGTCGGGGTATATTTTGAACACTGCAGAAATCTCAGAAAAGTGGATTTTATTTAGGTTCAGAGTTGCATTTGGTTAAGTATTTCATGGTTAACCAAACTGCTTAAAACTGTGGAGTTGCCCAGTGAATCTTTTGCAACCAGTCTCTTATGAGAGTTGGTTTTTTTCCACTACCAGACACAAAGAGACAATACGACATTGATTTTTCACTGTATCTCAACATTCTCTGAGTTTGCAAACTGTTCAGGGAGAAAAAAAAAATAAAATCCTCAGAGTACTCAAAAAGCTAAATTCGTTATTCTTCTGCATGTCTTCTTGTAATTCTTGCTTTACAATGTGTAATGCAAGACAGAAGTTTCTGTGTGTAGTATAAATGGCTGAATATATTCACAGTCACATGCTAAAGCAGTGTAAACTCTCAGTGCAGTATAAGATAAAGAAATGAGGAAATAAATTCTGTTACAACTGTATCTGAGTTAAGTTTTCCTTGTAGTAAGGTAGCCATAAATAACTTTCTCTCACACCTTTTAGCATGTGTCTGAGATCTATCATTGATGGGTTTGGTTGCTTGTCTTTTTTTTGTTGTTCTGCTTCATATTATTTTCCTATGCTTGCTTCTCAAGCTGGCCATGTCAAAATTCAATATAATGATTATGTCCCTTTTGGAACACAATCTGATGATAGTTAGATGACGAAACCAGGTGTTTGCATGACTTCTGTCTGAGCAGGCTGCTATGCTGAAAGAGAGGACAACTGATAAGGTATGTTTTAGATGGATGAATTCAATTTCATAATTATTGCTCTATACAGCATAATGTTTAAATGGAACATTCAGGGTTATTTTTACTTTATTAGAAAGGATTGGTGTCCATGAAGACATACCAAAAAAGCTGAAAATGTTTAATATTGCCTAAAAATTAGTTTTCAAAAATTTAAGGAAGATTTTTTTTTCATTTTCCCATTTGCAACATCCCATTAATGCCTATAGTATTTTGTTAATTTTCAATTACTTTGGTTCTAATTTTTAGTTTTATAAAAACTAAGTAAATAGTAAACAATACTTCAAGGTGATTTGGTTTTGTTATGAATTTGTATTTTACTTTATTTGGATTTCTTTAATTTGAACATATTTAGCTGGACCTGGGAAGAGAGTGTTTTTGTTTGTTTGCTTGTTTGTTTTCCTCAAGAAATCTCGTAAATGCTTAAAGAAAAATGTTTTCCAGAGGCTTTAGTTGTTAGGTAACACATTCCCCAGAATCAACATCCCCCATCTGTGAACACCCAAAGATCTAAATTATTTAAAGAAACTTAAAGAAAAATAGAAAGAAATAAAAAGCTTGTATTGTAATTAAACAATGAAGATACATCAGATTGTATAAAAAATTCATGACACACAACTTTCTGTAAACTCTCGTCACTGAATTAGTAATGTACTGCCATGGAATAAGTAAAAAACCCAAAACAACTTCAGCAGGTACATCCTGCAGATTTGAGCACCTTCTGAATAGGTTTCATTTTCATAACTATGCATGCCTCGGAGCAGCATCAACTAGGTTTCCTTGTCTTCCTATTCTTATTCTTCCCATTTTTCCTCTTGATTTTGATTCTGTTTCCTCTTTTCCACATCTACAATTGCTGCAGAAACTTAAGATATTCCGTCTACATCAAATTCTACTTAAGAATACAGGCAATTTTTCCCTTGTTGCACTTGGAGATGACATCTCTGGTAAAATTCAATAACATCAAAGTGTAGACTAGTAATGCCTCATAGTGAAATAGTTCAGACATCACATTTAGATATCCATTTTAATTTCTGAAATATTCAAAGATTATAATGGACACAAACCTGCTCTGTGCCTTTGGGCTAGAATATTGCAACAAGCTCTCTTTAGAGCTGTCCTTGAAAACCCTCAAAGATTTTGTTTAGTGAGGAATTATGAGGCATAGCTCCTCGAGGGCATGTCACTGAAAGAGCTGGAGACATCCATGCTCTTCAGGCTTCGCTTGTTGTTCAGAATGACTCAACTTTAGTGTAAGTAAAAGAAGTAAGGAGTTTGCCTTATAGAACTTGGAATCAAGTATTCGGGTTCTGTTGGGGTTTTTTTAATTATACTATGAATTTGTTGTACTGATGGTGAAATATCATCTTTACATAGAAAATCAGAATTCTGTGTCACATTAAAAACTCAGGCTTTCTTCTTTTTTTGCATCACCATTAGGGATCACATTTTTTGCATTCTGCTAAAAAATGTAAAATCATTAAACTCTGAATCTACGTGCTTTACTATGCAATAAAAATAATATCAATAACAGCACTCTGGCCTGTGGAAACCCTGACATATTTCTAAGATGTGATATAAGAAAGTGTCATTTTCATAATTGTTGAGCTTTATTATTTGCTTCGTAGTGGAGATTAACCCCCCTACACCAGACAGAGAAAGATAGGGTCTCTACCTTGAAGGGCCTTAATACAGGAAATTGAAGTGATGCAATGAACTGGGGAGAGCAGATTACAAGAGCAAGGCAGCAGAAGCCAGAGGCTGGGACTGCAGAGGGAAGTTCAACTATTCTCTATAGGTATGTTCTTTAATACCTTTTTTTTGTTATTTCTATTGGTGAGACCATAGCAGTCATGGACCAGAGTGGTGGGTTGACCCTTGCTGGATGCCAGGTGCCCACCAACGTTGCTCTATCACTGCCCTCCTCAGCTGGACAGGAGAGAGATAATATGACAAAAGTCTTGTGAGTTAAGATAAGGACTGGGAGAGATAACAATTATGGTCATAGACAAAACAGTTTTGACTTGGGGAAATTAGGTTAATTTATTACTAATCAAATGAGCGTAGGATAATAAGAAATAAAACTAAATCTTAAAGACACCTTCCTTCCACCCCTCCCTTCTTTCTGGGCTCAACTTCACTCCCAATTTCTCTACCTCCTCCCCCTCTGCAGCACAGGGGATGGGGAAATCGGGTTGTGGTCAGTTCATCACATGTTGTCTCTGTTGCTCCTTCCTCCTCCAGGGGAGGAATCCTCACACTCTTCCCCTGCTCCCGCCTGGGCTCTCTTTCCATGGGTCCACAGGTCGTGCCAGGAGCCCACTCCAGTGCGGGCTTCCCATGGGGGTCACAGCCTCCTTCGGGCATCCACCTGCTCCAGCGTGGGGTCCTCCTGGGGCTGCAGGTGGATCTCTGCTCCACTGTTACCCTTCCATGGCTGCAGGGGCACAGCTGACTCACCATGGGCTGCACCGTGGGCTGCTGGGGAACCTCTGCTCCAGCACCTGGAGCACCTCCTCCCCTCCTTCTGCACTGACCTGCTTTTCTGCAGAGCTGTTTCTCTCACATACACTCTCTTTAGCTGCAATTGCTGTTGCACATTTTGGGGGTTTTTTGGTCTTTTTGTTTGTTTCTTTTTTCTTAAAGATGTTATCACAGAGATGCTACCACCATCGCCGATGGGCTCAGCATTGGCCAGTGGTGGGTCTGCCCTAGAGGCAGCTGGCATTGGCTCTATTGGACATAGGGGAAGCTGGTAGCAACTTCTCGCAGAAGGCACTTCTGTAGCCTCCCCTCTATCAAAACGTTGCCACACAAACCCAATTCAACCAGGACTCTACTATAGCATGTGCTTCTGCTATAACATGTACTTCATAGCTGAAGGAAAAAACAGGAAAAAAAAAAGTTTTTCTTCTTTACAGTTAATAAACTAATACAGTAGAAGAGGGGTGAAAGCAAGGAAAGACTGGTAATATTAATTGGTGTCATGAACAAAGGACTCAGTGTATCTCTAACAAAACATTTTCATTGACAAGAGAAGTCTGAAACAGAGTATATTTCTCCCATGTTTCAATATGTACAGTGGTTTTGAGGGATAGCTCATTGTAAATTTGAAAATAATCCAGAAAGTAAGACTACAATCCTGCACGGTCAGGCTCTTGTTGTTTTGATGCTACTAAATGGCAGTTGTCATAATCCCTTAATTAAGATGTTTCTCTCTTTGAACAATTTAAAAGAACACGTGGATGTTAAAAATTATGTGGATACCTGAAGTGTAAGGACATCTGGATTGTGATGATAACTGGTTAATGGGAGTTCAGTTTAAAAAACAATAATAAGAATCAAGAGAAGTAATAAGTTAAACATGTACGTGCAGAAACTTAGGTGATTAGGGGGTAACAGAAACAATACCAAAGGCCAAGAGCTTGTACCCACATCGTTGTGGGTCTCATGGGCAAGAGCAAACTTACTACAGGATATTTGAGAGGTTTGTAGGATTGTATAAATCTTTTTATGTGTAGTTTTAAGGGTATTGTAGAAATAATGAAACCTGTATGATGCCTATATGAAGGGCAAAAGGTGGGGAAAGGGGGTATCAAAGTCAATGGGGTGGAACAGGTTTGGAAAAATAGAGAGGAGGGGGGTGAAGTGACCAGTCCAGTGCAAGAATACGGCTGGTGCTTCTTCTGTCTGGCCAAGCCAGGAGAATTCCTTCGGGTCTTAAAGTCCTACACATTTATCTTCTTTGAATATATACCACTTAAATGAGTCACGTAACAGATTCTTGTCTTCTCTGTTATCCCAATGCATTGCTGTTTGTGATAAGCAGACTTAGTGTAGATAGAGGGTGTTTTTTGTTCTGTTTGTTTTCTCACCAGTAGGAAGAAAAAGCAGTCTCATGTTCCTCTTCCCAAATGTACTTGAAGGGTGGGAACCACAAACAAACTTCATTATGGGGTGGAAGGTGTGACGGTGATATAGAATACATATGGTAATATGCAGAAAGATAAAATGAATATTGAGTCTTGACAGCATTCCTTAGAGAGTTTCA
>NW_010130582.1:27838-71723 GCF_000699245.1 Pterocles gutturalis | reverse complement strand
TAAGGTTTATGCCATTTTGTCTGTGAGGACCATCTTTCTCTTCCATCCCAGTAATAGTGGAATTCATTAGACAATTCCACAGAAATTTGAAAAAATATTCAACATTGATGTTCATCAAAATCTAGTGGAAAATCTAAGTAGAGAAAAAAAAAAAAAACTCTCCAAATGCTTTTCTGGGAAAAATTTAGGTAGAATGTGAATTTTCGACATTCTGTTCAATACATCTGGTGAGCAAACTGCTATGTACAGTGATAGACTGAGCACATAATATGCTTTCTCTTAACCCACACAGATATGGCAGGGATGCTGCAAGCAGTGGATGGCACTGTGCTTGTGGATGCAAAGTTTTGAGGGCAAAAAACTGTAGATAACTAGGTTTATTCAATTTTCTTCGTGCAGAATAAAATTAATTTTTTAGAGATTTAATTTTCTGGGTTTTTGGTTTGTTTGTTTGTTTGTTTGTTTTTACAGAATATTTAAATGTCCTGTTCATAAGTAGTCTTTTGGATTGTACTATTGATTTTTTTTTTCATAATTGCATTCAATTCAGAAAATATTTGTGCATTTTTTTCTGTATTGTTATGGCTACAGCTGACATTCTTTAAACTGTTCGGTATACATGAAATGGGTGTGAAATAAGTATTTTTTGAGTTTGCACATGATTCTGCAGGTACATCAGTCTTTTTTGTTCATAAGTAGTCTTTTGGATTGTACTATTGATTTTTTTTTTCATAATTGCATTCAATTCAGAAAATATTTGTGCATTTTTTTCTGTATTGTTATGGCTACAGCTGACATTCTTTAAACTGTTCGGTATACATGAAATGGGTGTGAAATAAGTATTTTTTGAGTTTGCACATGATTCTGCAGGTACATCAGTCTTTTTTTTTTTTTTTTTTAATGGTGTCTGGTGGAATATTTAATTCATCTACCATATCGAGTAAGAAGGTATTTGGAGAAAAAAAATATTATATTAATCACATATATAATAATATACAGTTTCTTTGGGTGTGAATTCAAATATGGTGTGGATTTTTTGTCCATCTTTAAAATGTTTGTCAGGAGAAAACAAGTTGTGTCATCACAGTATTTGTAGAACTTCCACTTTCCCTAGATGATGGTATCTCTCCACAGAAATCAATTAATAAATTATGAAGAAGTCTCCTTTATGAGGTTGAAATATAAACAATGATGGATCAGAATTTTTGATATGGCAGTTCTGTACTTATCCACTGCCTTCTCCATGAGGAAAATAATAAAAGACTTGGGTAAGACCTTTGTGATGGGAAATGACATCCATGCGTCTGTCTTAGAGGCATGATATATATTTTCTTCCTCTTACTGTAAAATGTGAGAATTATCATGCCCTGATGCTGCATTTTCTGAGACTGAATGTCCCTCAGTGTGGGTCACCTTGTGCTCAAGGCATGCTGAATTTTCTAATATAGTAACCCAGCTGACATCTAACATACCCTATATCCGTACTTTTGGTGGCTGCTATTGCTACACTAAGGTTATGTGGCAGGGAGTAGTTCTGAGATCACTTCATATTTATCAATTCTAGTTGCTAGAGACCAGATCCAACAGATGGATACTGGACAGCACATTTGGGAGTTTTAAGGGGGAGGGGAAACCCTGGAGAATATTAGCAGCCGTGAGATGTATCAGTTCATTAGTCATCTAAATCTTAAGTTAATTTTCAACGCAGACGTAGAAAAGTGAAATGCTTTTTGTCCTATCTGTGTCCTCTTCTCTGCAGAAATGTGGCACTAGAGCCTGGGGCTCCCCTGCAGCCCAAGCTCAGCTTCAAGCTACCTTCCATCCCTCTTCCTTCCCTGCTTGTCTGCAGTCCTGCCACCCCCCTTTCAACTCCCGAGCCCTTTTCCTGTGGCATTTTAGCACACTAGCCTTGCTGAAAACTGCTCACTTTCAGGTGAGCTTTCTCTGAATTAGCACAAGGAATGAGGTTGCAAAGAGTCACTTCAATATCAAAGTTAATGCAACTGGAGAGGGCACAAACTCTAAGTCTCTCTGAATACATAATGTGTACATTAAATCTGCTTTTCTTTTTTTAATTACCACACATCTCTGAAGTTATATAATTTTTTAATAGTGTGTGCTAAAATATTTATTTTTTATACTGGGTCAAAAAAGGAGGTATTTGGTAACTGCCAGAGGACCATATAGGCGAGGAAGATGAGGTGAGATAGGAGCTTGCCAGGCCATGCTCAGATGGAGAGTGGTCTGCTCTGTAGCTGAAGCCAGGCTTTCTTAGCTTTCCTAGCTGGCTTCAGAGAAAATGAAAACAGGTTAGTATACCATGATTGCTATAAATCAGTGAATTATACCTGGTAGTCAAACTCTGATTCCCTCCTTCCATTTAGCACTCACTGTCTGCATTAGCCTCTTCAGAGTTAATCTAAGAGAGACTAAATTTGAAGACTAATCTCCTGATACACGTGGTCTCCCTAGCATGGAATTAGTCTAAGTGTGCTTTTTGTACTGTACTCCTCTGTGATATCATAAAGTCCATCAGTTTCTAATGCAGGAAATAAACTATAAAAACATGCTGGTGGGTCTTTTGTTTTTTTCAAAAAGGGCTGCTTGAAATTCCCTCCCTGGGTAACAATCAGCAAAGTCCTCATTACTGGGAACTTTAAAATGTGTGCTGATCTGCAAAACAGAGCATGAGTGATGTGGGCATTAGTTATATATTTGGTTTTGTGCATACTGCGATCACATACTGGCTTTAAAATATACCCCCTTGGTGTGTTCATTATATCCATCTCTCATCCACTTTTGCAATAAATATTTGCAGTCATTCATCACTGTTTATTATTAGGAAAGCAATGAATATGGAGCAGCATTGTGTATTTGAACAATCTTACACTCCAGTCCCGAAAGAACATACATGTTAATACACAAAGCATGGTGGAAAGTTCACATTTCTGTTATTAACTTCTACAAATTCAACAGAGCTGACCTGCTGTCATGTTTTCCTCTTCTTTTATTTTTTTTTTCTTTCCATTTATCTCTACTTAGTTAGTAGTGATCAGAAACTAAACCAGGACTCTTAAAATGGTAATTTGAGATTTGTCTGCTGATAGTGTGATTTATTATTAATTTTTGCTTCTTTTTATATTAACACGTTCTCATTTTAAATTATCTATTTGCTTTTATGGTTTCTAGATGTATATCTTTTAAAGTGTTCTACATTTTGGGTGGATCTTTAAAGGAATATTTAATTGTATAAACCTTTAAAGATGCAGATAAATCTCTTGTAAGGCATGTACAGTGTGAGTGGTAACTCCATAACTTAAAGCTGTATATCACAGCATGCCATAAAATTTTCTTATCAGCAGTTCTTGGTGATATAAAATTGATATGTTTGGTGCTACCAGGTAATGTACTCTTTCATGTAAGTCACCTTACTCTGATTGACCCTTAAGCTAGTCTCTGTGTGGAGGGTGTTGTGCTCTGGACTTAATAAACTTATTGGAGAATCAAAAGCAGTTCATCCATAACTGTAATTAGTAGAGAATGACCATGACTAGTTCAGTTGTTTAAATTACCCAAGACACCTCGATTACTGTTCTGCAGCAATAAATTGAGTATTCAACTTTGTGAATCAATGCAGTACTGGATGCAGTAGCAGATATATCCAGAGGCCCAGGGCACAATTTGTCTGTTTGTTCCAAATTGATAACCTTTTACTACACTATTTCTCAAAGGGGTTATTTGCTGTGGCAGCTATTCCTATTACTCTTCTGATTCCAAACTAGCTTGCCTTAGTGCTTAAAAGCGATAAGGAAAGCAGAGATCCTCACTAGAAAACTGCAAGAGCTTATCAGGGATTTGAATAAAAAGGCTATGTGTTATAACATCCTCCTAGGAGGGATGTTGGGGCTGGGGTTTGATATTCCCAGGCCCATTGTCATGCCAGAAAGGCTAATCACACTCATGTCTGTGTCTTTGTGAAGAACCACTAATGAACCGTATATCCCGTTTAGGTATTTGTTTCCACTCTATTCATGGAGGCAGGCATGCAAGTGAGAAGGTACCTCACACAGCAGCACTTGTGCTGTCGGCGCAGTCACTATGCACAGTCCAACTAATAGCAGGCTGCTGCCCTGAAGAATAATTCCACGTCTTTTTCACTCCCTTCCAGACAGCCACTGCTGTGTCCTTTACATCAGACTTAATAATAATTTATTCAGAGGTGGGTAAGTTCAACCATCAGATAATTTGGAAAAGGACCCTTCTACCCAACTCAAAGTAAAAGCTTCTCTTCAGGCCACCTTACGTCTCACTTAGATACAATGTCAGGAAGGGAGAAGGAAGAAGCTATTGTACTGTTACTATCATCCAAGGGCCTGAGTTTTGCTGCAATTTGTGTAATGTAAAATGCCACCTTGAGTCACCCAAAGACAAAGAGATAGGGGGAGTTTATACCTCTACTCAAGTCAAGTAGTGGGTAATTTATCTGTCAGGTGTAAGAACTGACCTGGTCTAAGAAGAAATTTGTGTTTCTAAGGAAGTGAAAGAAAGCCTATTTTCATTCAGATGGATGGTCAGACCATCAGTGGAGTGAAAGAGAAGTAAACTAATTTAGAAAAACAGATTCAATCTCTCTAGACCCACTGACCACCTCCAAAATTGAAATTAATTCTAGAACCAAGTCTGTGTTACCAAGACGAGATTTTCTTTCAGGGTTAAAACCTGGAGTACAAAGTGTGGAGAAAAATAAAATCCACAGATGATGGAGAAGTCCACATCACCCCTTCTAGGTAAAGGGATTTTTTATTCATTCATAGTGCAAGTAGATTAAACACCAGTTTTGTCCTCTTTTTTTTTTTTTTTTTTTTTTCGTAAATGCTATTTTGTAAAAGCTGGTTTAGATGTTTTGAATAGTTTCTTTTATTTCCTTTTTTCTGTAACCTAGCTTGAGGTAAGAATGATTGTAAGATAATCGATCAACAACATGTTCCTCATTGAATAGTAAGACGAACCCAGAATCCTGGCCCCTTGGCCTCCTTAAATGCCCAGTTCCTCTACCTTCTCTGAAATAGCCAAAAGTGACTGTAGAGTTTTTGTGCACAAAAATTGTGTGACCATGGGGAAGAGCTTGTGTTACTTGGGTCAAGACCAAATAGAAAAGTGTCTACCAGGAGGCTGTCTGGCATCTAGTTAAGATACAGGAAAACACGCCTGAATTCCTAGGATCTTTATAGAGGGGATCACAATATCTAGGAGCAGTTTTACCACAATTAAATCAGAAAATTACAGTCTTTTAAAAATGTATGGGGCACTGGTTATTTAGCAACTTGCAAAAGCTAAGTTTAACCACAGTAATTATGAATCTAAAGATAATTTGAATAGAAGTCATACATGCATCAAAAGCTCTCCAGGAAGAAAAACACAGTTTTGTGGGGTTTTTTTAATCTGTATCTAATGCACAAAATCTTAATAAAGCACTGATCAGTAAAGACTCCAAAATCTATAGTACATTTCTTTAATGCTCTTCATGGAAAAATAAAAGTTATTTTATGTATGAACTGACATTGATCATTGAGAATTTTAAAATAGAGACCACCACACAGTGATAAAAAGAAGTGAAGCCAAACCATGACTTATATGTTTTGTCAGTGGTAAAACAGGCTTAAGGAAGTGAACTTTGACTGTACTTTAAACTTTCTGTAGCATACAAAGAACTAAAAAAGCAAGCAGAAAAACATGTGTTGCAAGAACACAGACAGTTGAACTGAACAGCTATCGTTTGGAGGCTGGAAATTCAGCTGTGTCTTTTACTTAAGTGAAAAAAGAGTTTTGAAATAGGCAGGGCAAATACTTGCCCCCTTCTGTTCTCAGCTTTTTTTTTTTTTTTTTTTCACACTTTACTCCCGTCTCTTCTCCCTTCTTCTCTCATATTTCAGTGAACTAGAGAGAGAAGCTGGAGACGATGGTGAAAAACTGAAGATGCTAAAAATAGGCTTTGGTTCTTTTAGACTACACTTTAAAAGAGAGAGTGTTGTGTGATATACTTTTGAGATAATAAGAATGCAAATTGTTTTGGAGACCTTAGTGTCCCAGAAGAAGGCTATAGAAAAAAGAGATAAATTTAAGATTAGTAAATCAATGGGACTAGATAGTATACTTCCAAGAATGAAAGGATGTAAGACTACAATAGAAATTTCCCTATTTCTAAATTAAATATGCCATGTACATACCTAATTAACATTACATTGTGTGACCTTACTGCTGAGATGTATGACAATTTATTAGCATGAGAATGGTAAGTTTTGCATATTTTGTCTGTAAGATTTACAGATGTAGCCCATGAAGAAAAATAACCTCTAATAAAATATAACGACATGTTTACTGGCTGGTTGTGCATTTAAATTTCTTTATAGTTCAGCAGTAAGTGAGTAAAATGCGTCCTGATTCAGCCTTCTGTGTTTTATGCCTCTTAGAAGGCAAGCATTGCGAAGGAAATGATGCCTTTTAATTCAGGGTAAACACCATCCCTAAGAGGGACCAGTTTTACCCAATGTGATTCTGAAACATCTGATCACTTCCAGATTACTTACAGAGATCTATCCAAATCTACCGAAATTTTAATTTTAATATTAGAAATTCCATTTCTCAATCATATGGTTCTGCCTAAGGAAGGCAGAATTTTAGCATGTGGAGTGACTACAGTAATTATAGTCCTTACCCAGAATTTCCAGAAAAGGCTCAACAATTAAGAAGTACCTTAGAAACCTGAGGACTTATAAGTCCTCAGCAGCCTGAGAGCAAGTAGGTTGTCATTCTCTTTTAAAAATCGGACATTGTTGTAAATATTGAAGTACAAATATTTTATAACTTACAGATTTTATAATATTTGTCTTCTAAAATTAAACATTTTCTCATGTGGTGTTGAAGGTAAATAGGTTGGGTAAACTTATTTTCTTGATGAGCCTTACCATTCTTTTTTGTTTATTAGTGTTTATTGTCCTTATCCTTTTGTCCCTGCAGCAGGACTTTAGCAAGCTTGGGCTGAAGTGTCCATGCTTTTGGCTCCCTTTGTGAATTATATAACATACATTTATGATGGGAAGTTTCAATTCCCTTTCCTTGTTTTATGCCATATTTTCTCCTGAGCAGATGGTTGCATGCTGACAGTTGTCACTTCTATACTGAAGTAACTTACAATTGACTGTTGTTTTTGCCTTAGAGTGAGTGTTGGGTGAAGAGAAAAGTAGTTTTCCTACAAACAAATCAACTTTTTATCATAAATTTGACATGCATCACAAATTAATGGAGGCAATTTCTATAGTAATAATGTAATCCCTGGAAGAACTGCAGCTGTCTGTTCAGGTGCATTCAATCTCTCCTTGATGGGAATAATTACCTTCTATCTGTGCTGGATAATTGCCTTTTGATTGAGGTCATCAGAGCAATCAAGTCTGTGAGAGGCAGAAATCATTGCTAGGGTGAAGAAAGAAGGGGGAGGACGGTAGAGACCAGAACAGATATTTTAGAAGGGAGAATTAATAAAGAGAATTTGCATGTATTTTACTGCTTCTTTGTTTGTAGTGATATTTCAAATGATGTGATTAAGTGAAATTAGATGTCTGTTAAATATGCTAAAGCCCATGTCTATTTATTATGTTTTCCTTCAAAAGAAGGGTGTTATTGTGTCAGTCCTTGAAGAGAGAATTTTGTAATTGCAAGCTTTGAAAATTGTTTGTGAATGTCTGCATCACTTTGGACTTCTATTTATTTTATTTTTTTTTTTAATGCTATTTCCCTCATGTATTTAAGAGGAAGTATGTCCCACAGACAGTAAATGAAAAACATCCACTATTTGGGAAAGTAAGTTTCTGGATATTTTAACTGTCATGTAGAATCAACTCAGATAATCCATGCTCAGGCTGGTAAATTTACTACTGCTGTTCAGTGAAAGTTCAGAAGGTTAGTTTTTTAGTACGTGAATGCATTACATTACATTTTAAATTGCAAATAAAACTAAGTAATTTGTAATGAGAATGGATTTATAGTAAATATGGAAACAGTTCAGGGAAGTTTTTCTTATGTTGCTTCAGTGAAATTGCATGATAAGTTTTCATGAGCTTCAGATGACAAATACAGTGTTCTTGAACTGGCACTGAATTAACATGAGCAGGTGATTTCCCAGTTTCAGTGACTTCTCAAAACTGTGAGAGTAATGAAGAAAAACTTGTGCAGTAATATTTCCTTTTGTTCTTAAAAATCTGCATTTATAAAATGGAAACTTTAAAACTGGAAGCACACAATATTTCAAATGGTTTAGCTAGTGGCCATATATCTGATGCACTAAGCTGCTCTGTTATTTGTAATGATTCTACAACACAACTTTTTCTCTTCTAATTGGAAAATTTATGACTGAGCTATTTCTATTATTCCTGCTAAAGAGATCTAAAATTTATAGTCTAAATCTGCAATCTAACATGTTGAACATGTTAGAATATGTGCAGTTTTTCACAGAAGATGTTAACATAAGCTGTCTTACCACTCATCTGAAAATAGAGTTAAAAGGAACATCATAGAAATGCATTGGTTTGCTGATAATCCAACTGTATGAAACTAGAATACATCTTTTCATTTGCTAATCCTATTTGCAGGAGATAAAGCCCTATGCTTCAGAGCACTGCCAAGTATGACCTGCTTGGTGTTTGACACAATAATACCTCTGCCTGGGCAAGTGAAGCATTGTTTCTTGCTCCTTTAGGTAACTCAGTTAAGTTGGCTCTGCCTACCACACCTGGGATGACCGAATGCTTTATACTTTTGGGGTGAACATAGAATAATGATGGTGAGCAATTTCCAAGGTACTGCTCAAACTACTCAGAAAGACAGATGTGTATGAGAGAAAGGCTCTTCAGAAAAAACAAGGTCTGGGTTTGTTCTGAGATAGACAGAACGAGACTGCTGGAGAAACTATTGGATTTGACAGAAAAACACAGAAGAAATCATGGTGAGTGACAGCGGGAAGAAAAAATGTTTGGAAGTTAATGGTGTGGAAATAAGGTAGGTTCACGAAGACTCTGCATGTAACTGAAAATAAATTGTTGCTGGTAAACACTAACTGTGGCTGAATGCACAGGATGCAGAGCTGGCTGCTATAAGAGGTTTCTTGCTGCTCCTTCAAGGTAGTTAGTGTTAGTCACTTTTCATTTAAGTGATAAACCACTATTATAAGACCATTACAGTGTGTACATGGCTCTGTCATTTACAAGTGGAAAACATAAAGGTTTTAGAAAAATATAAGGAGAACTGTGTATTGATGGGTGCTTCTATGGGACAGAAGCAAATTTTCTTTATTAACCTCCTAAGGAAGAAATTACTCCATGCCTCACTCCTGTTTCTTACCTTGTCTTCAAAAGCTACTTGAGCTTAATTTATTGGTCTCCATCGGTCTCTCTTGTTGCTGCTCAATTTTCTTGCTTGAAATTGAACTGTGAGGTCTTTGGGACAGGAATGTGTGTGCCTGAACAGTACCCAGCACAACCAGGGTGATGTTTTTGTGGGAGTTCTGCTGAAATATTAATCAAAGGCTGTACAGTTTTTGAGAAGACTTTGACTTAAGAGCTATAGTATATTGTCAATATGACTGTAAGTTTTACTCCATTTTTTTATTCTTCTTTTTGATTATTATGGACTTAGGATTGAAATGATGTGTGTAGAGATGCATTTTTCTTAACCAATAGAAATTCATCTTTGATCGCGAGGTGAAAATGGGTATGTGAAAATTATGTTGTCAGCACTTATTCATAGAAAGAGACTGAAAACTTGAGACATGAAACTGTCTTACCTCTTAATCCTTCACAGGCTGAGGTGAATTACTTGATAGTCAGAGTGGCAGAAAATATTGCTATCCTTTCTCTTGAGTGCAAATAGAAAGTGAATTAAATGACTGAGGACAATGCCATGAGCCATTGAGCTGTACTGAAGTTTTATTAAGTAAAAAGGTTAATGCTGGACATCTTATTCTAAGTCCTGACTGCTTCCTAGTACAACATAGTTAGCCGTAGCTGACAGCAGTAAAATCTCAGAAATATGAAGAGAAATGTAGATGAAAGTTATTTTCAAAGTGCTGAGCTTTATGAGCTTATAAATATTTAATAAATCTAGGTCAAATACAAATTTACTGTTGTCTTTAGACTATATGTTCTACGGTTCAGCCAGCTAAATCAAAGAGTGAACATGGTAGACGCAAAATACTACAGGTTTAGGGCAGAAAATTTTGTATACAGGATATATGCAACGTACTTGTTTGTAAATCAGTATTTCCTGGTTTTGTTTGAAACATGACATAAACGTGACACTTACTGTTATCTCAATAGAATCATTGAACTTTTAAATACTTTCCACCTTCTTTTGTGCAAATATTTTTCTTCAGTAAAAGCCTGAAAGATGTTCTTTTTATTCTCATTTGGACTATGTGGGAAAATTGGATATGAACAGCAGGGAACACGGGCGTGCTAAAAATAACTCAGTTGATGAAATGTGTAAAAGGATTCATCATATGTTTGTGTAAAATAGGTTGCATACCAGAGTGCATACTGGAAAATATTTGGATTTTTTTTTTCAGTTGAACATAAAAAAGAATCAGGGAATTATATTTTTAAAGACCAGTCTAGTTCTGTCAAACAGAATACATTATCTCATTTACTTTTTCTGTTAAGAATTATATTGGGACAGAACTGGTTAAGATTTCTCAATAGTAACTTTTCTTGTCCCAAGGATAAGATGCTTAAAGAAGCCCATGGCTTGTCCTGGTTTTGGCTGGCATGGAGGTAACTTTCTTCATAGTAGCTAGTGTGAGGCTATGTTTTGGATTTGTGCTGAGGAGAAGGCTGATAACATACTGATGTTTATAGTTGCTGCCAGGACAGTCAAGAACTATTCGGCCTCTCTGCTGTGCCAGTGTCTGCAGGTGCAGGAGAAGCTGGGAGGGAGCACAGCCCCAATTACTAACCTAGGATTCAACCTTAGGTTTAAGATTGAGAAATTGCCCAGTAGTACCTTCTATATCATGTACATGATACCCGGTACATAGATGAAGATCTGTCTGGAAGTTCACGCTCTCTCTCTCTGGGTCAATCCCTCTCTCTGGGTCATCTCGCTCTCCCAGTCGGCTCTTGGTCTCCTGGACACTTGGGCTCTTCACTCTTTTCTGAGATTGTGGTTTTGGGACTCTGTGCTCTGGGATCATTAACTAGGAACAGGCTGATCTTTGGTCATCGGGCGGTGAGCAGTTTCACTGTGTATTATTCATTCATATGTTTGTATATAATACTATTAATATCATTAATTTATTTGTAGTTTAATTATTAAATTGTTCTTGTCTCAACCCATGAGTCAATTTTCTCTTTCCCCTTAAATTCTGTCCCCCATTGCTGGGAGGGAGGAGGGTAAGCTAGCGGCTCTATGGTGTTTGTCTCTACCTCGGTTTAAAGCCACAATTGCCACTGAGATTGAGAAGATGGAGGTGGGAGGGAAGGAGTACTTGGAGCAAATGCTGCTCTGACAGAGGGATTCTACTTTTATCTCCTCAGAGTCCAGTGCGGTCAGAGATATTCTCCTTTGCACATAAATGTACATCTGGGAACAATTTTCAACTTTGCATCCTGAACAGATCTATTGATTAACTATCTCCTTATGAAGAGCATAAAACAGCTTATTGAGCTAAATTCTGCAGTATGGGCCAAACTTTGGAGACTCTACTGTTTGTGATACATAATGGTATTAGGAAGTATATTTCATATCAGCATCAAATTCCGCAGGTCATGACTTTTTTCACCTGAAATGGTTGTTAGTAAAAAAAAAAATATTATGTTGTTGAACTTCCATTCTTTGTTAGAGTTCTCTTCTGTCTTTCACCAAACACTTAACAACAGAACCAGTGTGGTACCACTGGAGTGGTAAAAATGTGAAAGAAAGAAACCTACTTCACTTCCTAGAATAACATTTGGTAAAACAATCCCAAGTGAATGTCTAAACCTTTGAACTCCAGAGGAGACTATTTTGTTTATTTAAAATGATGTTATTTAATCTAGCTTGGTTTGAGAGGTATTTTGAGAAGCTATGAACTCTTCAGGACTCTTCCCATTGAGATACAGATCTCCAAGTAGGTGATGTCCATTAAACTCACACATAGCTGAAGCAGAGCTGACCCAGAGTCTGATAGGAGGAAGTACCATCTGAGTTTGTACAAAACTAGGTATTGAGATGAAGTTCAACTTCCAGCCAAAGTTTTTGGGGAGAACAAAATTCTCTAGAGTCTGTTTCATTGTAATGCCTCCTGCACTAATATAACTTCTGAATACTCCTCAATAAACCAGAGTATTCCTGTGCAGGGGTTTTCCTCTAGCATGGTAGACCATAATCCAATGGTCAGCATCTGATGAAAAATGCTTCTTCCCATGGTACAATCTGAAAAGCCGATAGCAGTATTTAGTCTACTTTAGGGCCTCCAGTACTGAAACCTTTTGTTAAGAAGCTAACTGTGAGGAAAGTTAACTCCGTCCCAGATGAAACCAGGACACCCCCTTAATTGAGACAGCTCTTGCAGACTTATCCAAGACAGTAGACAATTCCCTCTGTCAGTCTCTATTACCTCGCACTTTCTCTAGCTTGCACAGGTGCCAACTGTCTTTCAGGCAAGTCTGAAGCCTTGCTAGAAATTTAGAAAGAAGGGAAACAACATTGTGTAGCTGTGCTGAAAAACAGATGCACACTTAAAAACCAAACTTATTGTCTGGTTGTTACTCCAGAAGGCTCTTTCCTCTAGCAGTATTTCACAAGCACAGAACGTAGTGATATTCAAGTTCTCCATGGCAGAACAGTCACATCATTTCTTACTAACAATGATCTTTAGTCTTGGACACTTTTTCAAATGGTGTGACGGAGTTGTGGCATATTATATTATTATTAGTAGTATCAAAGCCTGTTTGGGGTAAGAAAACTAATTACTAAAATTTTAAATTAGTTTTTGGGTTGGTTTTTTTTTTGTCACAGACTTGCATTTGAATGTAACAGAAGTCTTTTTATTCTTTGAGCCAGTAACTGTAAAGAACTCTTTTTCTCTAGTAAGTTAAAAAAAAAAAAATCCTCCATCCAGTATTTGGCAAAATCTAATAATCCAATAAATGATTTAATGTTCCTTCAATAAAAAATAATTTGTTATTTTCACTTTATAGCACTGTTTCAGGATGTTACTGGAGTGAGCAAGACCAAGCATATTGAGTCATGTAAAAATTCCTCTATACATTGTCCCTAACATTGACCAAAGTGCATGCTTAGAGAAGGGTTAGGACAGCCCAGATAGATATTTTTTCCTAAAATCTTTTAGCCACCAATCACTTTCAGCTAAGAAATCACATTTATGTCAGGAAATTCTTACATATTTAGCAACTCTGGAGATCTCAGTTCCTTGCACTAATCCAGTCTTTTTGTCCCATATAAACTTCTAACATCTGCAACATCCTCTGGCAAACATGTGTGCACTGCCTGGAAAAAGACACTATCCTGTATTTGTTTTTTGATCTGGCTCCTGCTGGTTACATTTCGTAACTTTTGGCTTATATTTTGAAAGAGATATATAATGCCTCTTCATGGCCTTCATGATTTTATACAGCATATCTTCCCTCAGCTATCTCTTTTCCAGACTGAATAGTTCTAGCTTACTTAGTCATTGCTCATAGAGAAGTTTTTCTATACCGTCCTTGTTGGTTTTCTTCGAACCATCTCCAAATATACTGTATTCTTTTTGAGCTAAGGGACTACAGTTCCAGAATGAATTTTAGGTGTGGGAAAATGATGGTTTTCTACAAGAGTTTTATGATGTTCTTGGCTTTGTTCTTTCCAGTATTTCTGTTAGCCAATGTTTATTTTCCCTTTAGACTTCAGAGTATGGAGCAAATATCTATCTTAGCCTAAAGAGCTTGCTCCTGAGTGGTAATGTGGACATCACTTTATGTTGTTAGGATTTGCTTTCTTCTTGTGCATCTTTTTGTAATTGTCTACAGAATGATTTTGTCCTGAAAATACGGGAAGAGTTTCAGATTCAGACCAAAGGTTTATCCTGTCTCTATTGGTGGCAACAGAAGATGCTGTCTAGGAAGATCACAGGAGCCTGTTCATTTTTTTTTTTCTCTGCTCCAGCATCCATAGTCAATGCTTCAGAGGTATTAAAGCATCCATCTGTAGACATATATTTTAATATCTTTCCTGGAGATGTTGTCCATGAACATTTATAATTGTTGTTTGACCCAGCTGGGTATTTTCAACTCTGGGGCATGTCACAGCTGACTCTCCCACACTTTACCTTCATACCCTTTAATGAGATTTCAGTCCAAAAAAGAACATTCTGCATAATCCTATCACAATTTAGATTCTTGAATAACCTCAATTTTCATGTAGCCCAATACACTGAAAGTTAAATGATTTGTCAATATATTTAAAGTAAAGAAATTCCTAGACTTATTTTACCTTTGTAATGTCTTTGGGATAAAGGCAGTGTTGTATGGAGAAGGGAATTAGAAAATTAAATCTTCATTACAAGAAAATACTCCAGAATACATAGTAATATTTTTAAAGCCCCTGATAAGTAAAGAGGAGATGAATGGCTGTCAGTGGGATCAGTGAAGAACAAATTTTGTCACACAAATCTAACTGTAGATTTTATAATCTTTATACAACTTGGTTAGATGTTAGAGAAAGGGAGTAGCTAGTACAGATTTTGATTTTCCACTTACATTTGGGATTTCTCAAAAGGATCTAAAAAAGACCTGCATAAGACTAGGTCGTGAATGTAAAATAAGCTAGAAAACTACACTCAAAGAATAGCTGCCAGTAGTCACTGCTTAGGTAGGAAGAGTGCAGTAAGTATATTTTTTTTTTGAGCCCCAAAATGCATATTCTAGGCCTACTTCTAGTTGCTGGTTTCATTAAGGATCTAATGATGGAACAGAGCTCCATATTAAGTTGCAGATCACATCTACCTCCCTGGGACTGCAGCATCCTGGAAGATGCAGAATCTGAAATTATCCTGACAAACTGGAGCAATCACTTAGGGGAGAAAAAGATATAAATCAACGCTTATAAACTCAAAACATTCTACATAAAAACAATGAATTCAAGGGTTGGGAGCAACTGCTTTGGTAAAGGCTGCCTAGAAAGAGCTCAGGAGATCATAAGATGAAAATGAAACATAAATGTGACATTACTATCAGAACAGCACTATCCTAGGATCTACAACCAGAAAGTTTAGGACAGGGCAGGCATACAGAAAAACATTTAAAATAATCCTTCCTCTAAACTCTACAGTAGTAGGTCTCGGCTGAAAAAAACCCTGTTTCATGTGTGACATTAAGAAATATGTACAGCTGTTGGAGAGTAAAAAGAAAAGCAATGAGAACAATCAGAGGCTTAGCAAATATATTTATGAAAATAGATTAACCTACTTATGGCTGTTTACTTTGAAGAAGATAGAACTCATGGGGGACACAGAAACAGTACAAAACATAAACAACTATGGCACAGACAAGTAAACATTATTTTCTCCATATGCAAAGTGGATGAGACAGGAAGTTGCAGCTCAAGTTGCAGCTCAGGTTGCAGAGATAAAGGTGTAGACAGACCATTAAGGAGAAATTTCTAATTGCAGATTGAGCAAATTGCATGAGGCAGTTGCAAAAATTTCTATTATTAAAGACAGAGATAAATAACAGCTTACACAAATGTTTGTCAAAAATTATGTACGTGCAATTAATGTTATATTGAGGCAAGGTAATGGTCTCTAGAGAGTCACTCAGCTTTTTGATACTTTGAACAGCGTCTTTAGTTTTTAGCATGATGTAAATAGATATTAATACACAGATGAGAGAACAGAAAAAAATATTGAATAACTTTCTGGAGGATAAATGAAGTATTTAAATGTAAAACTGTGAGAAATTTTGCACTTTCCTGTCTCTTAGTCCAAGTTTAGACTACTTAAAACCATTTGTTCTTTCAGAAGACAAAGGAACTGAAATATGTACATAATATTCCTGATAATCTCGCAGCCTCACAGTTACAGCTACAAATCAACTTAAATGTTGGGTAATTACTTCTTATGATTATTTATATTATTAAATAGCAATTCAGATTGAGGTTGAAATAGTACCTAATGTACTAGGAATGAAAATGAACATACTTAAGGATGAGAAATGGCAATCGATACATAGTGGCTGCAACAGGATTGGTCTTGGAATAATGCAGAAAACCAGACTGCCTTAGGAATCATGCCAGGTCTATGGTGTTTGTTCTGTACAGAGACTTTTTGCAACATGGAACAGTGCCTTTGTTGAATTAATGTGAAGTCTCCTTTGAACCACTTTAAGTACCTTGATGAGTTCTCTGATGATGTGGAGACCTTTAACTTGCCAACACAATCTTTTCTTCTTTAGAATATTAGAGATAATAGGTTGTATCAGCTTTGCATGGCAAGGTTTTGTTAGCAGGGAGGCTACAGGAGCGGCTTCTGTAAGAAGCTGCTAGAAGCTTCCCCTATGTCCAACAGAGCCAATGACCCCATCTCCAAGATGGACCCAACACTGGCCAAGGCCAAGCCCATCAACAATGGTGGGACTGTCTCTGATAACATATTTAAGAAGGGGAAAAAAACTGGGAGAGAGAGAAGTGAGAATATGTGAGAGAAACAACCCTGCAGACACCAAGGTCAGTGCAGAAGGAGGGGAGGAGGTGCTCCAGGTGCTGGAGCAGAGGTTCCCCTGCAGCCCTTGGTGCAGCCCATGGTGAGGCAGCTGCGCCCCTGCAGCCGTGGAGGGTAACGGGGGAGCAGAGATCCACCTATCCACGTGCAGCTTGGGGCAGGACCCCATGCCAAGGCAATATTTATCTAATAATGAAATTTAATTTTTCATGGACCAGTAAGAAACAGTCAATATATATTCTGCTATTTATATTGATAATCATGCTTAAATTGTGTGATATTGCACACTAACTCAGAATATATGTTTTCTGGGTTTTGAATAGGAGGAAAACTTTTTATTCTGAAATACTCGTATTGTTCATCGACCTGGTTGTCTCTTTGGTCATGCTTTTTTGTTTGTTTGTTTGTTTTTATTCATGTAACAACGTATCTTTCAGGTTAGTATGCTTTCTAAAGAGAAAAAAAGTTACTGAAGTCTTATTTTATATGAAAAGCATGTCTTTCTGCATATAAATAATTCTAGATGTTTTGTTTTGGTTTTAAGGGCTCAATCCCTTATTTTATATAACTCATGTAAATCTTGCACTTGATGCATCATACACTACTGACTTTATTTTTTTCCTGCACTTACATAATTTTAATCTTTAACATGAACTTTAGAGTATCAGTGCACTTTATCTGGATTTCAGCAGATCTCCTGAAGCAATTTTATTTGTATTATTTTCATTAAAAATAGCATTTTTACCTATACATCATAATAATCTAAAGCTTTGTTTGGTTTTTTTTAATGTTTTGGGAGTTTCAATATTTTTAGTCTGCATTTTTTTTTTTAAATAGGTTGTTTATAATAAGACTGACTAGCTTCTACAAATTTTCCTAAGTGTTTCACTGTTAATGTTTTAGAACCATTCCCTTTCATTGTTATTTTTAATTTAAAGGTATATCATAATTGGAGTAAAAAATGGGATGAAAAGTTTGAAATGTAATTACTTAGTTTGGTTTCAAACGTATTCTTCAATTACCACTGAGAATTCATAGAATCATAGAATGGCTAGAGTTGGAAAGGACCTTAAAGATCATCAAGTTCCAACCCCCCTGCCCTGGGCAGGGACACCCTCCACTAGCCCAGGTTGCTCAAAGCCTCATCCAGCCTGGCCTTGAACACCTCCAGGGATGGGGCATCCACAGCTTCCCTGGGCAACCTGTGCCTGTGCCTCACCACCCTCACAGTGAAAAATTTCTAGTCTAAGTCTACCCTTTTTTTCAGTTTATAACTCTTATGTTTGTAGTTGCTAACTGCAACCTATGTGTTATCAGTGATTTTATGTGGAACAGTTTTTTCCTTATTTATGCTTTCACTTTTATTTCAGTCATTGCAGCACTTTGAGTCAACCCACTACTGCAAAATAATATTTCTATGATTTGTACTTAAACTGAGGGATAAATCTACAACTTTCTAAGAAACTATATTGGTTTTGCTCTCTGCTGTCTTATCTCCTTATTTCTGGCAAAGTTTGGCTTGCGACAGATGAGGAGGTATGTCACTTAGCATCCATATTTTAAAGTCAGAAGTGAGCATTCGGTTCTATTCTCTTCACTGTCAATCAAAAAAAAAAAAATTACCGATGGTCTTCTGAGCAGGCCAGTTCGTTAAGCAGAGTAAATCTAAAAAGTATACAACACAGTAAATCCATTATTTAATCAGGACTTCTATTAGCCTTACCTTATACTTTCATAGTGAGAAGATTCTGTGAGGAATGAATTTCAATAACAAGATTTATTCATCTAATGTCTTGCTCCTGAGATGATCACAGAATTGTTCACTGTGACCTTTAGTTTCTTTTATGTTTTTCATACTGATACCCTTTATTTTTGTTCATATCTGTTCTGAAGCCTTACTCCTCTGAAACAAATAGTTGGAAATTTGTGTTACATAACACAAACTCTGAATTTTGTCTAATCATGGACTGAGCTGAGTCTCAGATGCCTCAACTTTTTTTTTTTGTTTGTTTTTTTGGTTTTTTGTGTGTGTGTGTCTAAGAAGTGCAAAAGTCGCGCGTGTTTCAATGCTCCGATGTTTGAAGTAGGATCTCTGCTGGTTTAAAAGCCACAAACTGCTATAGGTTGAACTATAGACCAGTCTTGATAGTATTGGCTAGTACAATCAGATGGATCTGCAACATATTTTAGACACAGTAGAATCTCAAGAACTATTTCTGCTCTAGCTTTTTGAATGATAGGCCAAAGTCCAGGTTTCCTTGAATATCAGGGACAATTTTGTTTGACTAAATCATGTAGACTTCCAAGTTCCTAATATTATCTAATATCAGGAAAGAGAGAACAATCAAGAGAATTACTAAATTTGGAATTGGGCTCTTGGAAACCAAAGAGGAAGTTATCTTTGTTAGTTGGTAGTACAGTGACCGGCTGCGGGCTACCTATCCGATGTAGCTGAGAAAAAGACCAGTGTGATTTTATGTACTAAGCAAAATATTATCAGTAGCAATGATGAAATGTTAATTCAATGTTGTCTGATACTGTTAAAACTTCATGTGGAATCCTACATATGGGTGGGTGTTTGTGTTCAGGAAAGGAAGAGGAACAGAGAGCACTTACCAGAGCAAGAAATACTTAACTGTGTCTCAATTTATTGTTTGTTCCTTTATTTGTTTGTTTTTTAAAAAAAGGATATATCCTGTAAAATAACAGAAGAAATTTAATTCTCATTAGCCATTAAGGAATAGCAAGTCTTTCCAATAAGAATAGTGTGAGAAAAATATTGTATTTGAGAATTTGGACTGTCAAGTGCAGAAAGTGATACTACAATGTACTTCTCTGTAATACTGGGGGACTTGAATTCATTTTCACTCTCATGCATCATGCTTTCTGCACAGAAGGTATAACTAATTCAGTGAAAATGGAAATTAAATTGAAATAGATTTCATAAGAACTGTTTAAAGAACATCTAGGTAATAAAGCGGTTCTCACAAGAAGAAAAATTTTCTAAGAAAAGGTATCTACTAAAGGCTTTAAATAAAATGATACAGACAAAATAAATTCAGAAGCAAAATACACCTAAGCTTATGACTTTTGAACTGCTATATTTGGTATACTAAATGTATGTTTAAAATACTAAATGTTTGTATTTATTCTTAAATGTCAATATTAAAAATGCATTTTAAGTATTACAATTACCTTTGGGGGTTAAGCCTGAAGAGAAAAGAATATTATTATGTTAAGAAATTACTTCCTTGTGCACAGAATTGTTGGAATTTATTCTGTCTGAAACCTTTTCTGTCATGTTTCTAAGCATGAGTTTCAAGAGACTTAGAATAATGCATTTAATTTAACATTGTGATAAAGATAACCTCTCAGAAATGCAGCCAGTTACTATCTTTAAAATTGACCGTATCAACTCTGCTCGTAATCCTACCCTTTTATGGTTTTCCATGGAGGAATATAGAGAAAATTGGAAGACCGTGCCATCACTTCAATATTCAGGTTTTGTTTGTTTGTTTATAGTTTTCATAAGATATTCTTACTTTCATATTAACTCTCATGTAGATACAGTTAGAGTTTGATAAGGATGGACGGTTTTGGTCAGAACAAGGAGACAATCGAGATTACTGAAGCAATCTGTTAGGATGCCTGTACGTTGTGTGCCCTGAATCAAGTTCTTGGTCTAAGGTGTGACCTTCAATTTCTGTTTCTTCATTCCACCAAGTGAAATTATTTGCTATTCTAGATAGTGAACTGTTGTTTTTTTTACTAATGATTCTGTATCCTGACTTGAAAAACAGAATTTCTGTGGTCTGTAACCTATAATCTAGCTGTTAGAGGAGGGGAAAAAAGTCCTCACATCAGAGTGCTTGTACTGATCTATGAACTATACAGACTGAGTTGATTTGTACAGACCTCTGATCCCCCGAGAAATGAAGCCTTGGGCAGGATTTTGGCTCTAGTGCTAAATACAAAATTTCCAGACAAAAAAAAGGACAATTTTTCAACTTGAATTATCCCCTACCAACGTCTTCTTTCCACTTACATTTAGTCAATCCTTCCTGTTCTAACATATGTCCAAAACTCATATAATTTCAGTTACTTGAGATTAACCAAGTAACAATTTTTTGAGACTTTTGAAACAAATGTGCGGCTTTCATGCAATTTATGAAATTAATTTAAAAATCACATGGTATACCAAAGCTAAAGAAATAAACAGTCTCTGTTAGAACAGAAGATATGGTTATCAATAGGGGCTTTGGAGAATAACCATCATAAATGCCATCCCAGGCAAAAAGCAAGTTCTTTTCATTAGTTAATGTTACTAAAAGATGTTTTTAATTTTTCCAAGGCAAGTGTTTCAATTCTGTTGTCAGAAATAATGCATTATTCTTAGTGTACTGAATGAATTACTTCTGTTTTGTATCTCTATTTATTCATCTCATCTCTATGTGTAGTGCACCACATTCTTTAATCATTCTAGTGTATTTCTATAAGTTGTTTATTCCAGAGGTCTTTCACATCAATGTTAATATCCTCTCAATCTTTTGTAAAAGGGTAGTTTCAAGATAATACCATACAATTATGATGTTCTGGTATTATCAGTAACTATTCTCCTGGTTGCAATAATTCTGACAAAATGTGTTAGTCTTGTTTCTTATCAAAGCAGAAACATTCCTTGAAGGCTTACTGTTTTGAAGAAGATTTATAAGGTATTTGATTATCTGGTGACCTCAGATGAAAAACATATGTGCCAAAATTTAAGGACCAAATTTGGCTTTTGCATTTGACTTCAATACAGCTAGGATTTCATCTGAAGCTTCTATTCGAAGATTTCTTTGTCAAAATTGTGCGGTCTACATATGTCCCTGCAAGGATGATAAAGGAAGAAATGAATTATATTTTTCCATTTCATGGGGGAAAAAAATATAAACATTATAATTGACTTGCATTATGATAAAGTTAATAGAAAAGAAACAAGTGCTTATGGAATACATGGAAATAATTGTAATTCTGTAACCTCAAAGCTACATCAGTATTAGGGAAAATTACATGATGAATGTTTAAACTGATGAATCATGGAAGTGGTTATCTGTCTTCAATTATTGATAACATTATGCATAAAAAACATATGCAGGTATCTGTTTTGCACTTCAGGAGTGGTGCCAGAATAGACAGTATCTATATGCACACAATGTTTTCCATGGGAAATATCTTTTGGGAAAATAACAGGTGACAATTTCTCAGCCTCCAAAGAGACTTTTGTTTTGTTTTTTTGGATGTACTAACACATTGGTCTGTATCTTCGTCATCCAGAAAACATTCTACATTCTTTGCCATCTTGGCTAAGCAGATTAAAAAATTATTTCCCTTTCTCCTCCTTATCAGTGCTGGCCACCCTTTTAATACAGAATGCTCTGGGTTTTGATACACATCCTCTAGTGAATTTTGCTAGGCTGACTTGACACATCTATCTCCAGCTGTCCTGCCTTTTACGTAGCAAAGTCTACTGCCCCCGTGGAGGACGTGATGAAAATAAAACATATTCTAGTGTTTTCAGTTCACATTCTGGTGCATTAATTTAAATTGCTAGTGAAAATATGGGGTTTGTGTCGTTTTGCTAGACCAGGACATGTAGTTCTCTCTTACAAGGCTGAAAGTTTCTGGCATTAGGCAGGACATTCACATCGGGGCAGGAATATGCTAAAACAGCCCTGCAATAGGACATTTGGCAAAGCTCTTTGGTTTTGCTCAGTGTCCTTTCCTATGCATTTGCATAGGTTTTACATCTTGGCTAAGCATGACAGGCTATGACGGTACTTCTGCCATTGAAACAGAACTTCATGGTCCAAGTAATACATCAGGCCTAATCCTCAGACCTCCTAAGTAATTTTCCACTCCTAAGCTATTTTAAACTTTTCTCTATTTACTTATTAGATTTTCAATTTGAGAAGTGCCAAAAATGACATAATAATGAAAAAGCCATTGCATGAAATCATGAGAAATTACAAAATTTCTGTGCTCACTTCCAAGTATATGGAATCTCCACACTTATTTTATTGGATTCCACAGTTCATTTGAAGTGATGATGCATGTCATTTATAGACCTCTAATTTCCCACAAGCCTCTAAGAAAGTGCTAACTCAGCAGTATTTTTGCTTAGAATATGCCTTTCAAACTCTGGCTATAAGGCTAAAATATTCTGAGCAGCAGATGCCATTTATATTTATTTATTTTGTATAAAATATTTTGTTAGAGTTGCTGGTCATTTGCAGATTTTTATAACACTATGGAAGCACAGTGAGACTATCTTCATGTTGATCAGGGTACTGAGATTGGAAAGTGCTAAAATTTCTGAGTGTCATATCAATCACTGTAAATTTCACTATAAAAGAAAACCTTCTGTTGCCAGAAGTAATAGCTTTTCGCTATGTCATCAGTGTCAGGATGCATAGTAATTTATTTTTTTTTCCATAATGTCTATTGTTTTTTAAATAAAATATATTCAAAACTAGAAAAAAAATACTATTAGTATAATATTTGGGAGTCAATCTCTTTTTTTTTTGGCAAGTTCTACATGTTAGAAAGGTAAAATAGGTCATATGCAAATAACACTTATTTTTTGTTGACGTTTGATAAATCATGTTTATAATCATTAAGTACTAGTAAAAGCACTTAATATAAACCACCAAATAAGAATATAATTAGGAGAGTGCTTAACTATCATCAAACTAGTTGTAAAATTTTTAACCAATCCATCTGTGAAATATTATGCTCACAATTCATTGATCTATATTTTGTGTAAGTGTAAGCTTAGAACTGAAGGTTGAAAGCTTGACGTGATTCTTAGTTAATACTTTTACTTTTCACCAAATGAAAGAAGCCTTCTCTTGCTCTCTCACACACACATGTACACACACGCATGCACACACACACACACACAATTATAGTTTATTAGTGACAATTTCTGGTCCATATATGGTGCTTGACCCAGCAGAAAGAAGAGTTGTGTCTCTCTTTCATGCATTTAACAGTAGTATTGACAAAAACTTACTGAATATAGGTTAAATGTAGAGAAGTAGGCCTCCAATTATAATAAGAATATAAAGTAAATTTTATCCATTCTTACACCTGTCAAGAGAGAAACAAAGCACTCTAAGTTATTTGAAAGAATTTAAGAACAGACTTTATTATCACATCATGCTTCTTATAATTTATGGATTGCTCTTGAACAGATAAAATAATGATATTAAAAATGTCTACTGCAATGCAAGAGCCTGCTTGCTGTTGTTTACAACTAAGATTAGTGTTTAGAAGTCAAGAGGTTTCGACTCATTCTTAGTTCCCATAGATGACTGATTCATTGATGTTATCTTTCTTCTCAAGCAGTTTATGCAATGTGGCTGCAGAGACTTTGTAATGGAAAAATGAAGCCTTGAAATTCTTGTGTATGCTTATAGGAGAGGGTTGTTTGTTTCCATTTAAAATTAAAAGCAGATTTTTCAAATAGATTTTAAAAAATTATTTAAAACTACAAAGTCTGTGTTGCTCTGCCAATAGCATAAGATTCACACTGGTAAAATTGCTATGTGGAAATGGCATCCAAATTAGGCAAATAGATGTCATAAAATATCACCATCAGTTATGGTTAGTAAATCATGACCATGGGCAGAACAGATGACTTGACAGTTCATTAGGAAAGACAGGAGTCAGAAAGCAAGACGCTCTAATAACCAAAATACTTGATGTTCTAGACAGCTAGTTTTAATATACCAAGGGGAATAGAGGAAAATCAGTTTACTGAAATTAATTTCTATCCATCACTCTTGTAAAAGTTACTACTACAAAAGAATCATTTGGTACTAAGTTAGATATTGTAAAACTTGTATTTATTTAATTTTTTTTTTTTTTTTTTTTGTGGAGAGGGATAACTGTCTATATTCAAATTGTTAACACTTAAAAGTCTTAAAGATAACAAATAGTGTAAGAAGCCAGAATAATAAGGTAATTTCATTCTGTGGCAGAAAGTAGAGCATAAGACAAGACTTTCAGATTGGTGGAGGCATCCATCCATTCTTAGCAGGAGGAATGGATGAGTCTTTTTGGCCCTGTGGCAACCTAACTGTTATGTTTTTAGTATTAATCATTGTTTAAGAAGTTTGAGGAGCATTCTGAAAAAAAGACACAAAATAGTTGTCTACCTATCAGGCATTTGTCCTAAGTATGAGCAACAATGCAAGATAAGGCAACAAAGATAAGTGTTTGCTTGGCTTGTTAAAATTGAGAGCAACAGATTGCACTATGGATGAAGAGGGGATATTTTTTCAGTATTGAGACATGATTCAAGGAACGACAGTCATTTGCCTACTGCAATAAGCTAGAGGGAGATACATAAAGGGAAAAAAAAGTAACCTCAAGCTTGAAAAGTAAAAGGAAATTTAATTGCAAAAATAATACCTAATCCTTTCCAAAAATGATGGTATAGGGATAATAATACTTAGTCATTTCCTGAAAATAAGCTTCAGGTATTTTTTGAGTCACTTGCTACACATGAAGCAGGTGTTTTTTTTGAGCTTACTAAATGACATTCAGGTCTGTTTCTTTCTGGTCTTTTGGGAACTGGCATTTTGTATGAATAAGTGAAGTTGTACCTTTAAAGTAGGCATTATTTTGCAGTTTTAGTCGCTGAATCTCATTTACATTTGTCACCTCAAAATTATTTTATGGAAATAGGCTCTGTCTAAAACTCTGTTTTAAATCAATGCATAAACACCAGCTGACATAGGTCTAGGTATTCTGCTTACTATTAAGCGTTCTAGCCTACTGGTAACACTGAACACAGAAAATGAAATGAAGAATGTGTGGTCTTTCTGCATAATTTTAAGATTAACATTGTAAAGCCCGTTATTTTTTGAAAAGGTGGGCTTCTTCGTTACATTGTGCCATGTCCTATCACATTTTTGTACTGGAAACTCTGAAGCTATAAGCTAATCAGTATCAATTCGAATCCAATTTTAAAGGTGAGTCTGAGGGGAATGATGACATTTAGGACAATTTCTCGGGTTTTTTTAAGATAAATAATTCCTTCCAATTTGAATAGATATTCTCTTGCTGACATCCTGAGTTTGACTGAGAATAGCTAGTCTTGTATTTAGTGCATACTGCAAGCTTTATGCTAGTTAACAGACTCATAAAAATGGAAGGATTACAAAAAGAGTATCACTGGACATTGTAGTCAAGCTATTTTAATAGTAAGACTCTTGCTTTGATATTATCTGAAGCCTTTGTCATCCTTTGAAAGAAAAGGACTGCTGCGTGCTATCTGCAGACTGACCACAGGGTACATCTTCACTTTAGTGGAAAATTTCCCTTTTCATTAATTTTTGTTCTAGTTATTCTATAATTGCAACGAGGGCAAGATATTTGATTTTAGAAGAAGGCTAATGAGTTTTTTTTTTTTTCAAAGATATATGTGGATGACATTTTAATGTCTTTTACTAGCTTTCAAGTCTCTGACGAAGCAATTTTATTCATCAAAGTTTGAGAGGTGTCTATCTTAGTCTTATTTCCCAGAAGAGAAGAAATACTCTGAATTGACACTCTCATCTTTGTGGCTTCATTCTGATGGATAATCTCCCTGTTTATCCTGACAGCCTAGATGAAGTACATGAAACTCCAGGAGGGACCTAGCAGTCCTTTTCTTCAGTCCTCCACCTGCTATTTGCCAGACCAGTCTGAGTGAAATCTAACAGAAAAGTAAACCTCTTTATTCTGACAAGACATAAACTGGAAACTCTCTGCTAATACCAAGAAGAAATGCAAGGAACTTTAAATTATTTAGGAACTATTTGTTTTAACATTACCAGCAGTGTTTATTACCAGCAGACTTGATAACAAGTGTTGTCTCCTGGGAGGTCTCCTCCTCTCTTTGCCAGTCCCTGTGATTCCCATTGACTGCTACTGCTCACAGGGGGGTTCCTAAGATTCTCAACCTTCATAATTAATCAAATCAAATTATAATTTTAAAAGAACTTGCTAATGAAATACTGTCAGTGACAATATTGACTTTGAATATGCAAAAGTACATTATGAACCTTCTAGCAAGGTATCCAGAAACAACTTTTGGCAACTTGTTGATGCATAAACAAATGCCAATGGATGCCTGTGAAAGTAGGTATATTTTCCATAAAGTATAACTCCAGTACACCTAAGGAAAAAAAAACATTTATGTGATAGTAGTTACTACAGTGTATTAATTAGTGTCATTTGGAGATTGAACTTGAAAAAACAGAATGGGAAACTTTTATAGGCTTGATGTGTCTGGATAATTATCTGACTATAAACATGTAGCAAAGCAGAAGAAGCCTCTTTAAGTAATAGGATAATAGATGGTATTTTAGGATAATACATGCTACCCTAAGGCAAGAGTTAGGGGAAAGAGCTGGGAAAGACTGAAGGGTAGAGAAAAAAGTATAGAAAGAAAGAGGAAGTGGAAAAAACAGAGAAGGTTGAAGGAAAAATAGACAGAGACTGTGAAAAGCAAAATATTGGTGCATGGAAGGGACTACTCTGAACAATTAGTGATAAATTTTCTTATCTTCTTGGGTTATTGCACAATGTATCTGTCCTATGGTCAAGTTGAGCCTTCATTCCTCCACCAAGACTGTTCACATTCTTACAAATGAAGAGGCTGCCATGCAGACCACTCCTTCCTTTACCACTGTGCAACTACAGAACTTGTCTCTTGCTACATCATACAGTGTACAAATTTATTCTTGTATCCAGGGTTTAACTTTACCATGAGAAAGGATGCCTCGTAAGCTAGTATTCCAGAATGGTGGACAGAGAAGAGCCATAGGTTTTGGGCAATGACTGCTGAAGGACAGATTTCCAGAGAAAAGAGGCTTACCACCTTTGTGAGCTAGCAAAATTTCAGAAAAGCTCTTAGGACAGCAAGAAGCATGCCCTACAAAATTCCACAGAAAGAGTAAGAATTCTTTTTGGACGCTAAGTTCAACTTTCTCTTCTGCTGATTTCTTAGTGTGGGCCACACAGCCTTCTGTCTCTACAAAGAGAGAACGTAGTGATTCAAATCAAGGAAGTCAGGGCAAAAGGGAAGATTAAGATCAGTAGGTCACAGTATAAATCCTTTGAGAATGACTGAGCCTTGCATGAGGCTGAAGCAAGTAGGAAAGAAGACTTGGGGACAAAAAATCAAAGCAGTAAATGAGACTGGGGAGCAAACCAGCACCAATCCTGTTAAAATAAGAATATCTCTGCTTTTATAAGATGATGAATGAGCTAAAAGTGTTATCACATCTAAAACTTGGCTTATTTGGATAGCATAAAATATTTTCCAGCTCCAAGCCATTTACTAGAGTTTATAGTATAGAGCAAAAGTAATCTTATTTCTTCACAAGACCAAAACAAAACAAAGAAAAAAAAACCAACCTCCTCCTATCTAAAGACATTTCAATATCCAATTATTCAAAGCACAAAAACTTTCCCAGTTGAACTAAATTTGAATACAAACTGACTTGGTATAGTTTTTACAAAAGGTAATAGAAAAAAATCTCGCCGAATTTTCACAAATAGTAGCCACCCATAGTTTTATTTACAAAATGAAAGTGTTAAAAAAATTACATAGGCTTTAAATTATTATTTAGAAATATACTCTTAGGACAGCAGCACTGGAACGGTTTGTATTTTAGTGGTAGTACAAAGTGAAATTTTCTACCATATCAAATATTACATAGAATGCATGTAACATAACAGTCTTCTGTAAGGGATGCTAGGAAAAATAACTCAGTTTGCATCATTGCTTTTGTGAAAAGGTGTAAAGATATTAAAAAAAAATTATAGAAATAGTTGGATTGCTATTGGTGAATTAGTGAGAACAATTTTATCCTTAGAAAGGTCTATTTTAGCTGTATAATCGGGAGAGGAAAGAAAAAGCAGAGTGAGCTGTAGTGTAAGAACAGCTTGCCTTCTGTAGTGCCTATGTGGGGCTTATAGGACGTAGACAACAATTTAGGTGCTTAAATTCGAGAGCAGGTCAGAAAGCTTATTTGAAATGAAAAGGCATCACATATTGGTCTTTCCTGCTCCTTTAACTTTTACCTTTCAGTTTCTGTAGAAAAGGATCTAGGAAATGATTTTTGTGACCTAAAAAATTGTAAAAGACCTGGTTGCTACGTATGGACCAAATGTGCCAAAGCTCATGGCCACAATCCAGTTCAAAAGAGCCTTCAAGACCATAGAGACATCTGCTAAATATATGGACTTTTTGTTTTGTTTTGTTTTTGAGGTGCATCTCTCCTCCTTTCTCCTCAGACAGCTGTCTTTCATTGCAACTCAGAACTGGTCATTACTCTGATAGACATCTTTTGGCAGTGAGGAGACTTCATTCCTCGTTTCTGCACTGCAGATTCCTAGGACATTTTTATATTAAACAACCATCGAGTTCAACCCAGAAAAAATTCATAGACCAGGAACTGGAATACAAGTTTGCCAATGATGATGATCAGACTCTCTTTCTGTCCAGTCTGATAGTTTTGCATTTCAAAACTGGCTTCAGCATGAGGAATGAGAATCATGTGTGCTATTTTATGTTCTGGCATTTTTGGAACTGGAGACTGGGAAATATGGCATTGAGTTTTCAAAGTTGGCAGAGATAAGAAAGAATAACCCATTTCCTCTGATGGTGTTTTACAAATAAGTGTAAAATCCAGACACTTCTGCACCTTGATGCTGCTAAACAGAGTGAGGCTTTGGGTGGTTTCTACTTACGATTCTTTCATCAGGAAATTATTCAGCACCCTAAATTTGCACAGACAGATACATAGTCTTGACTGTTAGGCTTAAATATCAGAATAAAATGAGAATTCAGAGATAACTCTCTGCTTGATATTTCCTTTTGATTAGCTCTGGGTGACTGTGCTTTGAATGATTCTGGGACTGTGCCTTCTGCAGGACCTTGGCCTTCTAGGAAACCCTGATGTGCAGGAGTACGCTATTGCAACCGGATGTCTGAAGAAGGCATTTGGAGTAACAACCGCCCTTTGCTGGACTCTAGATAATCCAGATAGTCAACTGAATAATTCTGTCCCTTAAATATAAATTCATAAATTGATAGTAATGGAAAAATTACATACCTCCTTCAAACTGGACTGAAATATTTCTTTTCTGCTTGAATGCTCTTAGAACATGCTTAAGGGAAACCTCTCTGGCTTCCTAAGTACCAACTGAAAAGAATTACTTGATTCAAGTCTCTTAACTACTATGTTGAAACCCATTTTACTCAAATCTTCCCTAAATTGGTTTGCCTCAGATACTCATGAATATAAACATAAGATGATGAATGCAGTGCGTGTCTTATACCTAAATGCAGAAAGCTGTAATTTTCAAATGTTTTAAAAAAGGCAATGGATCAGATGCAATTCTGAAATCTCAGTTTCATATTTAGCTTGCCTATTATACTCTGTCAACAATAATAATAAATGTCAGTTTATTAACTCAAGACTTTTATCTACAACTTTTAAATTATTTGTTATTTAATATATTCCTCGAAATGTGTCATTTAACTATTCCATAGGTACTTATTTCCTTTACTTTTGCCTCATTTCATTCAAGAGATCAATACTGCCTTGGAGTAGAATGATAATCAGGCTGTATCACTTTGTTGTTCCCTGAAGTAGGGATACATGGAAATCATAAATAATGCGGTGACTGCAGCACTAGAATAGGAAACAATAAGAATGCCAACGAAGTAAAGGTGAAAGTAGGGACTGAGTTTGGCAATATTATGGAGGTGGCAGTAGGCACACTTTCCAAAAAAGGGTAGAGAGAGAGAAAAAAATGAACTGTGTTCAGAGTTCTTGCTTTGGAAGAAAATAAATATAGGTTGAGAAGTGTAGTGATAAGAGCGGAAAGAACAAATATATGCAATTTATTTCTTTTTCCTAAAGAAAGATGCTTTATCATGTCTCGGTTCAGAGAACATATCTTTGCCAAGGAAACAGAGCCACACTTTCTAAAGAAAAGGGAGGCAACATTTAGTGATATAATTAGGCATGGATATAGGCACAACCAGTGGGGGAACTAGCAGTTACTTGGCAGATCTTATATAAATGAATTGGATGATAACTTCAAAAGATGAGATGCATAAAACTTGCGATGAGTTGACCTCAGAGACAGTTTTCCTTCTATCTAATGGCAGACAGAGAGATGTCATTACTCTGCTGATAGTTATGTAGTTCTAGTGCCTTCAGCTGGGAAATTAAGATTGCAAATGGATGTGGGACCAAAGCTGACCATATTGTTAAGTCTGTTGAAAACTCCTGTGCCATTTGATATAGCTGTATAGCTTTTGAGCCTTTGAGATGTGAATGAGAGAGCTCAGAAGAAAGAGTAACAGAGGTAGTAAAATAAAATGGTGAATATGAATGGGTCTCAAAGGGGTTTTATACCTAATCAGGGTAGAATTTGATGAAAAAGTCATGTTAAGCATGATTTCCGAACTGTATAATCTATATGGGACATGCACACATGCGTGCACACAGTGTTGAGGTGCACACTCATGTAAAAAAGATGTTAACTGTCAAGGAGGGGTTATAAGAGCAGGTGACAACCTTGTAGACTATTTGGTGTCATAGCTACACTTCAACGAAATGTACAAACAGACAAGAGAAGTCAGGTCTGGCTTCTGTCTGAAAATCGTATCCCAGTAATCTAGTGCTAGAGTTATTCAAAAATTTGCAGATGGTAAGCAGGTCAAGCAGATAGTATGACAAATTCGAAGTGTATTTCCTTGACTTTTGGGATTTATTTATTTTAGTGAAGTAAATACTCGTCATTGTCCTGAGGATAAATTTGTCTCATTGTGGCCTCAAGCACATCACTTGAAGTGGGGTACAGATCACTTTAGAGTGACAGCTAACAAGTTTTTTTTTTCTCTTCCACGTAGACACTATACTGTGACATTTTTCAAGCTTCACACGTGCATTGTTTTTTAAAAGTACACACCTCCTACATGTAAAAGCTATTTCAGCTACACTAAGAGAGTGTGTTTGCAAGCTAAAGATGACTGTGAAAAGTAAGCTAAAACCCTGTATTGCTTCTGGGAGGCATTAGCCTGAAAATGAGCTGAGCTCTCTCTAGATGAATGTTTCAAACACAGACCTGAGGCCTGGGACATTTTGGGTGATTTGTGTTGGTTTGTTTGGGTTTTTTTTGGATAAAATTCATTTTAGCCTGAAATGTCATGCCAGCAATACTAGTGATTCATGTTTGTGAACTAATCCTTTCTTTTCTCTCATGTTATTTTGGTACATCAGAAGACAACCACAAATTTATTTTGTTCTAGACAGCTACTCTTCCTGCCCATTAAAACAAGTGGATTTTGTGGTAGTGAAACCTTATACGTACTTTAAAAACAAAATATGGGATTTGTCATTGATACTAGGGGTGTCCACAGCATAGAATAACTATAGCTAGAAAAGTCCGTCTAGAAAGAATCAGCTAATGCTCAGCTTTGGCAGTGACGGGTCCATCTTGGAGCTGTCTGGAACTTGCTGTGTTCAACACAGAGACAGCATCTGTCAACTTCTCACAGAAGCCACCCTGCAGTGCCTCCCACTACAAAAGCCTTGCCATATAAACCCAAAACAGGTAACATTCTCAAGTGCGGGTACCCATCACTTTGAATATTGCTGCCTAGCCCATGTGGCTACCATTTCAAGAACTGCAGTGCATTACTTGACCCTTATTTTAAGCAGCAATCCACCAAGTTCGTATGAGATAAATTCAAAGACATTTAGTCCCAATCCATAGCACAAGACTTTCTGTAGTCTCATGAGTGAAAAGTCACCACGCTCATGGAAGCATATGTGCCACAGAGGCTCATGCCAGCAAGGGATCAGAATATCCCACTTTTGACACAACTTTTGGTAAATCCTTGCTCAGGTAAGCACATTCCCACAAGTTACAGAGAATTAGTTACTTTCAGATTATCTTCTGTAACTTTATTTATTAAAACTATATTTAAAACAAATATTTATTTGCTTTCATAGTATTTTTTTTTTCCATAAGTAAAGAAGAAAGACTTGTGTACCCTCTAAGTTTTACAGTTAGATCTGGTTTATGTAACATTTCATGTAGGACACTGGAGGAATTGCAAAAACTTAATTTACAGTTAAAAACTGCTGAAGGCTTGGTAAATCAAATATAAACAGGAATAGGATGAACAATACTGTAGATCTAATTTGTTTTATTGATTTTGTTTTGGTATTGATTTTGTCTCATGTTTCCTCCTCTTCTGAGGCTCTGCCTCCACAAATAAACTTTTCTGTATGACACGTTTATATTGGTAGCATAATATGATGTGCAATGCAAAAAAGTTTGTGAGGAAAGTAGCAAGCTTTAACATCTGGACATGAAGAGAGTTATGTAGCACTGCCTGTCTGAGGAGGGACTTAAGGATTATTTAATGTTATACACTATGTCTGTCAGGTACACTACAAGAGAAAATTGTTAACAGTTTTTACATTTATACTTCTGTGTTTAGGATCTGGAGGCAGTGACTCAGGGAACTAAGATGACGATTTTCAGAACTATTTTTCATGTAGGGGAGAGGGACCTGGGGGTCCTGGTGGACAGCAGGATGACCATGAGCCAGCACTGTGCCCTCGTGGCCAGGAAGGCCAATGGCATCCTGGGGTGTATCAGAAGGGGGGTGGTCAGTAGGTCAAGAGAGGTTCTCCTCCCCCTCTACTCTGCCCTGGTGAGACCGCATCTGGAATATTGTGTCCAGTTCTGGGCCCCTCAGTTCAAGAGGGACAGGGAACTGCTGGAGAGAGTCCAGCGCAGAGCCACAAAGATGATGAAGGGAATGGAGCATCTCCCTTATGAGGAAAGGCTGAGGGAGCTGGGTCTCTTTAGCCTGGAAAAGAGGAGACTGAGGGGTGACCTAATTAATGTTTATAAATACGTGAAGGGTGAGTGTCAGGAGGATGGAGCCAGGCTCTTCTCTGTGACATCTAGTGATAGGACAAGGGGCAGTGGGTTCAAGCTGGAACATAGGAGGTTCCGCTTGAGTATGAGGAAAAACTTCTTTACAGTGAGGGTGACAGAGCACTGGAACAGGCTGCCCAGAGAGGTTGTGGAGTCTCCTTCTCTGGAGACATTCAAAGCCCGCCTGGATGCGTTCTTGTGTGATCTGATCTAGGTGTCCTGCTCCGGCAGGGGGATTGGACTAGATGATCTTTCGAGGTCCCTTCCAATCTCTAACATTCTGTGATTCTGTGATTCTGTGATTTCCTAGCTGTAATGTGTTTCATAAAGATATTGCAGAGTTTCATACACATGCTTCTCTCACATGTGTAGTGAGATAACAACTTCAGAAACAAAAACTTTCAATACAATAAAACTAGACCTATATAATACAATAAATACAATACCAATAAAATAGCTTGCAGAGCTGTGAGCTCATTCATAGGTTTCCTACATAATAATATAAACTCCCCAGAGCAAGCCACACTGTTTTACGTGGCTAGCTATACTACCAGTAAAACAGAAATACCTACTCTGATGTTAGCTTGAAGGTGTCATATGTAATCCCAATTTAATATGCCTATGGGTACATTTAGATAAACACATTCTCAAGAATTGACTCTACCCTGGAAGTCATAAGTTCATGCCACTTTTCTGCTTGGCATGCATGGACATGGATACATCAACATCACCTGCCTGTGTATTCATATTTCATGTAGAAGAGGTGATGCTGTGTTTCCAGACTGTTGTTTGACAGGTCTCTCTCTAACCAAGACACAATTCCTTAGTTTATGCTTCTAGCACAGATCACAAGGAAGTTCTTAGACAATAGACACTTTAACATGGTAATAATATCTTGGATGTGTTAAGTTTAGTAATAGTAATCACATTCTCAGCTACATTGAGAAAAAAGCAATTTCCTGCAAAGCACTACAAAGCATACCTTTGTTTTCAAGTGTTGTAATCTTGTTTTCTTTTATTCTAATAATATCTGTATTTATATTGATCTGAAAGCAAGCTGGTGATTTGTCCCATTCTTGCGGGGATTTAATATCTAAGAGGCATCTTAGATTATGTTTTAAAGGAATACCTGTGTTACTGAAAGGTGACAATTTACCATACATTAGTAGCTCTAGCCAGGTGCTTCTTATCCTGCAATAAAAGGAAGGTACGTTTTCAAATTTTGGTTATAACTATATTTTAAATGTTAATTACAAAGTTCTCATATCTAATCCTGCAAAATACATATTTCAGAGGTATTCATGGTCTAACAGACAGAAATTACTCACCCTAAGTATTGCTTCATTTGTCATACTGAACAATGCCTTGTTCCATTCTTGTTTGGAGAATGCCTGCTAGATAATTTCAAGATTTTATTCACATGCACAGTACAAAACTTTTGTGTTCCATGAACCAAACTTTCACTTAGTATATGCTTCAATCCTGAAAATCCTGTAGCAATAGACTCAAATTTTTTAATAAAGATTTTGTGTTTCTAAGTTCTAACGTTCTTTCTTAGGTATCTAGTTGAAAAGGGTATGTTATTGTGGTTGTAAAAGAACATACATATTTCCTCATCTTCTTTCTTATAGTGCTGATCTCCTAGGTTTGTGGCTCAAAGAAATCCTGAATCTTCTTTAAGGAAAATGTGTACCTTATATCCTAAAGTTGTCATTTATGTTTAAGAAAAGATTTATTCTCTGAAACATTATTCTGCAACAGTAAGGCAAGGGAATTAATATGAAGTATTTAAATAATGAGCTGGTGGGTAGGTGGGTAGTTATTTTTTGACAAGTTCTTGATTCCAGAAACTGACAAGTCTGATGTCATCTTTGTAGTCCTAAGAGTAATTTCTCATTCCAATGAAGAAAGAATACAAATCTTAGAGCAATGCATATAACATGCATTTCGTATTGTACTTTATTTCTTTCAGGCAGTTATTAAAGAGATACAGCCTAATGCCTCTTTCAGGTAAAAATGTTAATCTTGGTTTTCTTTCAGGTGCTTACTAGGAAAACTGCTGTGGGTGATTGTTGTGTATTAGTAATCAAAAGTTTTGATGAGGTTGACTATGGTCTAATCTTTTATGAAACGGAATTACTCCAGTTTTCAGGAAGATGCTTTGGAAAAAAAACAGAAAATTCTTTAATTTCCCAGTTAAATTCTGTTCATTCATCACTAAAATACATATTGGGTTCATTCCAGAAATATTTTTTGATTAGTAAGAATATTTTCAAAACACTGTTAACTTCCTGGAAAACCTAGAGATACTTAAGAGCTAAAGTTATGCTTAGAACAGCAATGAAATGCATACGTTAGTGTACTTGTAAATTTAGCACTGTCAACTTTCATTTCAGCTTGTAAAAAGAAAACTGAAGTCTTCAGGAGATGAATGTGAGAAAGAAACATTTCTTTTATCTTTAGAAATGAAAGAAATAACAGCATAGTATTAACTCTTCTAAGGTTTGGTTAATTATCCTCTGTTCTTGGAAATGTTTCAGTGTTTTTGTCTTTACTATTACAAGTACTTGATATATATGACATTAACTTATTTTCCATGGCAGTTAATTCCACGAGGTCATTACCTGCAACTGACTTAGTGAAAGAGACAATAAACACATAGATTAACTTAAGTAAGTAAAGGAATTTCCTTCCTTTTTTGCATTTCTGTTGCACCAGATTGTAAGGTGCAATTGAAAATTAAGCAGTTTTAGCTCTTAAGCATAACCATTTGCATAAAACTTCTGGTCATGATGGTGTATACTTTGAACTGTTTACCCTTTTGCTTAATTGAAAGAATAAATTGTTTCAAATAAATTAACATTCTTCATATCTTGAAGGTCCTAGGATCTAATATCATGAAGTCACTTAAAAAAACAGTAGGTTTCAGAAGAAGCCAATAGTTTAGTGCTTGAAAAAGCAGCTTATGGATGTGCGGACGTTTCAGTGAGCTGTTTTACACAGTTGTATTTCTCAAAAATAGTGTTGCTTTTGCTTGATCATGAGTTAAAAAAACCTTTAAAAAAGACTGGGGTTTTTTGAGGGATTATGTTTTATGTACAAGAATTTGTAGATCTGCAAAGCATAAAAAATCCAGGTACTCAAATTATAAAAAGCTGAGAAGCAAACCTTTCATAGATTTCTGATGTGGAAGTCTAAAATTACTCCTCAGGCAACTTTTATCACTATACAGCAGTTTTTGAAAAGGATAATCTAATTTTTCCATCCACAATTTTGCACTTAAAAGGCAGTCACCCAAGGACATTATTGACAGAGCAGTGTTACCCACTTATCCCTATGAAGTGTTAATGCCAGACATGTTTGTGACTCCTTAAAGAGTGGGCTTAAGGTCATTATGAAAATTCCTGCCTAACATGGATAAAGCAATGGAGCAGTCAGGCAACAAGTAACTGAAAATTGCTCAGTAATGCTACTTTAATAACTATATAAACAGCATATTGAGAGGTGAAAAATTTGGAGGTCTTATGATTTCTATCTTAAAAGCATCAACCAGCTCAGATTAAGGCGTGTGTGCTTCTGTATGTGTGTCTGTAAAAACTACATTTTCAGTTTTGACTATGAAATGTTGGTTTTAGTTATTTCCTGTAGTAGCAAGTTTCACTTCATGTTTGATAGATTATTCAATACTGACTGAGGAAGAAATATAAAAAAACCAAAAGATTATACCCTCAATTCCTCTTAAGAGATAAAAAAGTGTAGCGTTACAATTGGCAGTGTAGTATAGTAGGGTAGTATAACTATCCGAGCTTTTTCCATGTACAAGATAAAGTGATGAGATTTGAGGACTCAGTAACAATAGAAATTGGAGGGATTCATTGCATACATGCTTGAAAAGAGATTCACAACTCCAGAAATAGAAGGGAAAACAAATACAAGTTTCTGTAGGTGTCATTTGACCAACTTTTACCCCAGTACTCTTCTCTCTCCCAAAAACGTAAACTGCAAGATAGGTTTGTGCATTATACCTATCACAAGCATAAAGTTATTCTCTGGAAGTGATTAATATTTGGACCAATGCCAGTCAGAGGGAATGTTGTTCTACATCCCCTGCCATGTAGAAGAAAGACATTTGTAAGGCTGCTTGTTACCCATGTGCAACTTGGGAAAACCTCTTGGATACAGCAGTGCCAGCTTAATTTAGGCATTGTTCTTATCACTGCTTGTGCAGATGCTGTCAGCAGTAAGCCATGTGAGTCACTTACGGGACCTTCCAAATGGCTTTCCATGTCTCAGTGATGAAAGTGAAAGCATTCCTCATGGCACCACCAAAGCTCTTTTCTGAGACAAGTACAGTTTGTATTTAAAGTAGACCTACAATGTTACTACTTATAAAACTCAGAAAAGTTCTGGAGGACTCCAATTAATTTGCTTGCCACTACAGTCTGATGGGTAAATAATAAAGACTGGATCTGATCTTTGCTGCAAGTCTTAGACACAGAAATTTCAAATCTGTGCCAAAGGATCGTTTCAGGGAAAAGCAATGAACAGAACTGGATCACTCCAAGTGTTGCTGTTTGGATTTTGCTGTGTAAGAGCCCGAAAAAAGAAGCATGAAGAAATCCTCACTATTTCCTGCTCACTGGAATTTCCCCCAGTTAGCTTCTTCCATGCCTTTTTGCTGTAACAGCTCTTGGTGTTACCCAATAGCAATCCTTCAGAAAGGAAGGGTGTCTGCACAGCCGCACATTAGTGCTCACCTCCGTTCTTCTGACCCGGCTCACCTCCAGCCTTCTCTGAACTACTGCAGAAGGGCAGCTGAGAACTGATGACTCCATAAATTGTTGAGACAACCCAACACTGCAGGAAGAAGTCTGTTGTGTCTGTTTTTTGGCTTCCAGACAGAAACCAAAATCGAAGCAATTTCATGGGAAGGTCTCATTTTGGACAACAAATTATAAGTAAAGAATGCAATTTCATACAGTTTGAGGAAAGTTAATACAATGCTAGGTCTTAAAATAAAAATGGATCAATTGTATCTGTGAAAGTCTTAAACTTTAAACATAAAGGAGTATTTTGAACATAAAAATGTGTGTACTTCTCTGATACACACAGAAAAATGGAAAGGTAGAAAAAAGAAACCTTACAGCAAAAAAATGACTAGTGTAACCAAAGAGAAGCAGCTCAAAAAAGGTAATTGTGTGAAGTGTTAGAAATGATTATAGCAATTTAAAGGTGTGTTTACAGGTAGACACTCTCATACAAGCCACTCTCATACAAGCCCTAAGATAGTAGTAACGAAAAAAAAAGTTAACAGCACCATCACAGAGTTCAGACTGGATGGCTGCTCTGACCTAGGGGTATTTACTCAAGATCAAACCTTGTTACGAAGTTCTTGCTGTAACATTATGCCACTACCAATGTTCGAATTTGCTAGTCTGTGTCCCTGGATCACAGAGCAAATGCAAAATTATCAGTAGGCTATGCAACTATCTGTGAAAGAAGTAATTAAAGGTTTAAAGTATCAAGACAAAAATAATAATTTCTTTAAATATAATTAGTTTCTTCATTAATTCTTTGTGACTTTTTCCTACGTCTTTTATAAAGCACCGGAGAAATCTATAGAAAGGTAACTTTTTGATTTGAAAGCACAATTACTTTAAGATTTTAAAGTTGCATTAGACAGAAGACCTGAAAATCAGACTTATGACATTTAGGTCTTTTATATTTTGACTTTTGACTTGCCAGCTTCTTTATTTTTTCATTATACCTTTGTCTGAACTTTTTGAATATATAGGAAATGTCAAGAACAACAGCTTTTTCCTGGATTCTTTAACATTTGGAATCTCCTCTTCTTTTTGAAACCTGAAATGGAAAATATGTATACCTAAAAATGTATTAGTTCATGGTTTTCACTCCCTTAAAGTAGAATACGTACTTCTAGAAATGTGTAGATATCCTACTCTGATTAAAGTGAATGCACCTTTTTCTTTTTCCAAATATTTAAAGAGAGGAGAGAACCTGATGACTGTGTGTGGACAGGCAAGACTTACCTGGTTTTCAAGTTCAACCATCTAGAGTTCTAGAAAACAGATGGAGAATTAAAGAACCATCAGCTAGTTTTTTTAGCATCACTAGCCACATATTACACTGAGAATTCAAGGGATTATACAGAAACTCTGAGACCATCTAAAGGACAAAATAAAGAAAAAAAATTGCCATTTATTTGCAGCCTGTCTGGTTGGTCATAAGAGTTAAATAATGATCAAGCTGCCTCTGCAATTTAAATCCAGTACTATAAAAGCAATACTAAACTTTCTGTGATGTCTTTCAATGTTTTCCCCCTTTATTCCTCTCAGAGTCAAACCACGGTATAATTCATTCTGAATGCCTGCCCAAAGGGATACTGTGTGCAGCTCCCCCATTGGAGAGTTTCCTATAGAAAAAATAATCAATGTGTTGAAAAGCAATAGTATACTTTTTCCACCCTTAACTTCCAAGGATTCAAATACTTCTGTATCATTGTGTTTCCATTACTCTGCAGAGCCATTTTTTTTCTGCTGTCACAATCGCTCTGTAAATGTCTTCTGAAAAATATAAGTGCAAGGCTGCTACGTATCAGAATGCATCTTCCACTTGAAAACCTGGTACATAATCCTTGGCATGAAAAAAGAAAAAGGAAATGGTGAAGATTGTAATTATATTTCATTTCATCCTTTCCCCAAGCCATACAAAATTCTTCAGAAGATTTTTAAGGTCTGTGTGGAGCAGAACACATGTAAAATCTCGGACAGTGTCACAGACCTTCCCCAAATACATTTGTGTCTGTCTTAAAAAAACCCATAACAATATATAAATAAACAAACAAATAAATAAATAAATAAGGTGAGATTTAGGAACTTACAAGCTCCAGAGACAGTAGCTGATGACTTCTTTATTATAGAGACACTGAAGTAAATTATATAGAGACTGTCTATACACAACTTCAAGTAATGTTGGTGACAATTCTATGGAAGGACATGCATACAGTTAAACTACCGCTGAGACTGCTACCTTGGGTGTCCAGCACTGGCATTTAGAGACACAGTTACTCAGCAACTGCCTGCCTGTAATTCTTCCAGAGTCTTTCAAATTCCGCTTCTTTCAAAGGCTGAATTCACTCAGACGTTTCTAAACTCAGAGGTTGACTCCACAATTCCTCTTATTCAGGGTGATAGAATATACCAGCAAATTAAATTCTCTACTTAGGTGATATGTAGCACACAGGGGGATCTCACCTTGCAGCAGTTAGAGTCCATGGTCTCAAATTAGGATTAATCCTTATTCTCTTTGCATCATTATAGGCATACATCTTAAGTTCTCTTATTAAGTGGCATCTCTTATTGTGCATTACAAATTAGGTAAACACGTTTTTCTTTTGCTAAATGCACATGCAAGCCCTAATCATGGACTGTAATCTGTTTAGTGTATGTTATGTAATTTGCAATGCCATGTTTGAAAAATCACTGCTCCACATGCATAGAATACAAGACTACTGCAGATGTTGGTCAATCTTTTAATATACTTCCAGGTATCTTGCTCATTGTTCTAAAATAAAGTGTTTGTTAATTGCACTTTACAGCTTTCTGTGATTCCAGTTTCTTATATGGCTATAGTACTTAAATTTCATGTTTCCAGGGCTGTGAAGCATTGCCTCTGCCTATAGTTAAGATAATCTTGAATGACATAAAGCTTATGATTCAGACAATTCATTTTATTGCTTGAAGTGTGTTTGATATCAGCCTAGCTGAAATTTTAAATTAATTCCTTTCTCAGGGAACAAGATGACTTTTGTGCAACATAAAAACTGTGTGAAGTAACATAAATGAAATGTTTTTGTATAATTAGCTTATATCAAAAAAATATATAATTTTAGTAACCACTCTAAAATAAAAACAAAAACTGATTTAGAATATCTTAGCAAATATTTCATTTGATTCCAAGTTCTTTTTTTTTTATTACTATGAGTTTGCAAATAAATTAAAAAATCTAGCTTTAGTTTTCTGTTTAGCTGATCTTTTCATCTGACAGTCAATCAAAAAGGAACTTCTGAACTGTCAAACTCTCCTTTGGCAACCTGCATTCTTAACATTTGCTGCTGACAACTGTTGGCAAAGAGTATTTATATTATTAATATGAAATAAATGTTTATTTTCCTTATTATTAATTTCTCAGCAACAACAAAGTAACCATTTAACACTGTTTCTAGGGATTTACACATTTCAGATAATATTGATAATAAAACCCATGACCCTTGCAAAACATGCATTGATCACATACATTGGAGAGCTAAACATGTTGACAAGAAAAAAGAATGAACTAGTAAACGAGGAAAGTTTGGTTATTATCGAACGTATACCTTCATGCTCCTCAGAAACTCCATTTCATAAATATCTTCTGCTGCTTCTACTGTCTCATCCCACCTTTACAAGAAACATATCATTCTAACATGGTTCTGGTTTACAATATTTAGAAATGGGACAAAATAGATGATGACACTTTCTAGACACATTTTTAATCTTGGCAGTCAACACAGCTGCTGATTCTTAAATGTTAGACATGTGTGTACTTTATTGCAAATGTAGTAAAATGTAATAACACAGGAATTGACAGAAGGTAAAGTCCCAAAATTTTACAGTAACAATTTAATTAGTTTCACTAACCTCCACCACTGACATTCTGACATGTTTAAATTGTTAATTTTTTTTAAAACTTTCAGTAACTAAGAACTAATTTTCTCAAAGGAAAAGTAATATGGAACACCATTGACCTAAATGTAAAAGTATTAATCCCTTCTCCTGGTGATTATTAACTGCAGCAGACTATCTGATATCGCTTGTTTTAAATTCCAGTGGTCTGTTTGTACTGTACAAGCTTTCATAAAAAAATGTTCAGCTTGTTGATTTTTTTGTGTTTTATATTTCAGATAGATTTACAAACTTTTAGTATCAGTCTGTTGTTTTGCTAGTTGTCAGTAATATATCCATGTCAGCTGTATCTATAAAATAGTTGTTTTGCAAGTGGTTTTATAAATCCTTCATATTCTATCATAAAAAGGCAGTTGTGGCAAAGCATTTTCTGAGATTGGAGAAAACTGTACTGCTCCAAGTATCGCATCTCTTCTTCTTCCACCATCATCATCTGGGTACTTCCTACTGCTTATAACAATTTCATTGGTGTGAATCTCAACTCCTTACTGGCTCAAAAATAACTCTACTAGAAAAATCCTATTTGCACTGTCATTCAAATAAACTCTTGATCTCTTCATACTAATGAAAATACTACAGTGGTCTTCAAGGGAATATTTTAGTTTATGAATTCTATAATTAATATAGTCTATTTTTGTATTTGTCAATTATTTTTAATATTCAATTAATCTACTGATGTTAGTTAGATTGTCTTTAAATGAAAAGATGTATTCTTTATCAGAACTGACTATTCCGTGGTTTGCCTTTGCTTTCTAAGTCTTAAATAGTGTTTGTCTTCTTGACAATATAATCCACTCCTTAGAAGAATTGTTTAGAACATATCCTATCTTGTACCTCTTTTACTTTGCTGGGTGCATGGATTTTCCTGTGTGCAGAATGTTGTCCTGTGCATTCATTTTTCCTGGAGCTTTACTATGTGTGGTTATTTCTTTATGGATTGAGTTTGGGTGACCAGGTTTTGGTAGCAGAGGGGCTACAGAGGTGGTTTCTGTGAGAAGCTGATAGAAGATTCCCCTGTGTCCAACAGAGCCAATACCCCCATCTCCAGGATGGACCCACCACTGGCCAAGGCCAAGCCCATCAACAATGGTGGTAGCACCTCTGTGATAAAATATGTAAGAAGGGGAAAAAACTGTTGTGCAACAGCAGCTGGGAGAGAGGAGTGAGAATATGTGAGAGGAACAACTCTGCAGACACCAACGTCAGGGAAGAAGGAGGGGAGGAGGTGCTCCAGGAGCCCGGCAGGTTTGCTGGCAGGACTTGTGACCCTGTGGGGAACCCACGCTGGAGCAGTCTGTTCCTGAAGGATTGCATCCCATGGAGGGACCCATGCTGTAGCAGTTTGTGAACAACTGTAGCCTGTGGGAAGGATTCATGTTGGAGAAGTTCG
>NW_010130582.1:0-27825 GCF_000699245.1 Pterocles gutturalis | reverse complement strand
GGGCCCCACTCTGGAGCAGGGGAAGAGTGTGAGGAGTCCTCCCCCTGGGGAGGAAGGAGTGGCAGAGACAACGTGTGATGAACTGACCACAACCCCCATTCCGCATCCCCCTGGACCACTGTGGCAGAGGAGGTAGAGAAATTGGGAGTGAAGTTGAGCTCAGGAAGAAGGGAGGGGGTGGGGGAAGGTGTTTTTAAGATTTGATTTTATTTCTCATTATTCCACTATGATTTGATTGGCAATAAATTAAGTTAAATTCCCCAAGTCGAGGGAGAATCATTCATTCACAGATCAAATATCAACTAAAGGGAGAGGCCTATTACAAATTGGAGGTAGTTATAATTTTTCATATATCTTATGTATTTAATAGGCTTTTTGAATAGATTGTTAATCAAGTAATATAATGGGATCTAGATTTATCTATTTAATCTTGGGTAAAAAAAGCAAACAAAAACAAAAACTGGTGTCACATGCTTTAACAAAAGCATAACTGCAAAAATAAGGAATTTTACTTTCCATTTGGAAAGTTCTCCATGTTAGACAGCTTTCAAATAAATATTTTCCAATGTTTTATCTATACCAAGTTATGATAATAGTAAATAGCTAGTTCTGGCAACAGTCAGCTTGCTTTTCTAGTTGCAATAGACACTTTGACATTTGTAAATTATCCTCATCTGGTAATCTGATTTCTGAGCAAAATTTAATTCCTATGGATGGATACATTAATTAAAGATTAAATATCACACTTAGATTCTGAATCTATGCTTTATATCTCTGGCTAGACTGAAGATGCAGTTCTCTGGTTTTTTCCACTGTTCTCTCTTTAAGGCTGCTGAACAATATTTCTCATGTCATGATTTTCAGTAGTTTTTAGCTTCTCCATAAATTGACACTGGACTGCGACTTCTCAGACTTGTTATCACTGAAAAGTATGTATAGCTTGAAGTAAATCCATACAGCTATTTTTGGTTCTTCAGAGAGAAAGTTTTTTAATGAGTGAAGATGTATTAGAGATGTTCAGTTAAAATACTATCCTGTAGGATGTTCCTGAGTGCACTTCTGCAATAATAATTATGCTAGTTAAGTCCATTTACACAGGTGGTTGCTCAAGGTTTGTTCTCACAACTGGGTTGTAAAATCCAGAATATTGATGCAGTAAATAAATATTTTTTTTTCTTGTCCCTCTAATATAATATATAATATGATGTCTATTTGAGGATAGAGCCCCACACATAGAGGATTTTCTCAAGCTAAAAATCAACCTTCCTCTGGGATTTTGTGAACCAAAGACAGAATTTTCTGCAGTTTTGCTGAAGGTAATTAAAGTGGCAGCCTCAGAAGGTATCCCAAGGTACACACACAACTCCTGCTGGCTGCTGCTTTGGGTGTTTGAAGCCCTGCAGTGGGTGGTGTGTAGGAGAATTATCAATTCACAGACAGTATTGTGGGTGTACAGCAGTTACAAAAACTCTTGTCTGTGACTCAACAATGGTGGATAGAATAGCTCAAGATTTAGCATGTTTGGTTTTGTTTCCTTCCAGAAGCTATGTTTGCAACTGGTCTCCTTCCATTTTTTAGTGACAAATGGCAATATAAATCTGTAGGCAAAAATAACATTTAAAGGTGCTTTATTTCTTTTAATACAACCTTTTCAGGTTCTCTTCAGTTTCTCATGCTTTTCTGATATAATGTGATTTTTGTCTCTCTGTTCTAGCATTTTATTGCAGAAGGATTAGCAGAGGGAAAAAATCCAAGACAAGAGTGGTGTAGACTATAAAATGTGTCTCTAACACTCCGTGGCTTCCATCAATTAGAAAACAAAAAAAAAATAAAATGTTCATGTACGAATAAGAAGACATGATAGGACAACATTATTATTTCATTTTAATAGCTCATATATTTTTGTTTCTCTTTAGTTGTTCATGTTGAGGTACATGGTTTATGAAATGCTTTTCAAAGTAGGAGATTGTGTTGTTGTGATTAGTACCAGGTATCAGTTTTTCTAAAAATTAAGAAAGAGCTTATTATAGGTAGCAGAGAAGAGGAGGTGCCAGATTAGACTTGCTTCTGGTTGAGAATGAAGAGATCTGGCCAGACCAGCCAGAAAACCAGTAAGGCTTATTGCTTGTCTATAACACTCTTTATTGAGAGCAAAAGTAAAGCTCAAGTATTTGACAAAACAGAGAAAAACTTAGGGTTTGTAGGAAAGAAGTGGGAAAATTAGAAACCCACCTAAGGAATAACATATTCTAGAAAATAAAAAAATGTATTTTTAAAAAGTATAATATTTTTAAGCAAAAGTTTGTTTTTGACCCAATACAAAGAATTCTTTTAATAGAAAAGACATTGTTCAGACATGGTGGTGTGAGTGAGTAGTTAAATGGTTAATAAAAGTTAGTTCCTCTCTCTCACATACTTTAAATATGTTTTAATGGCAGTTTGGCACCATTGTGTGGTAATGAAGATAATCAATAAAATATGTACTTCAAGATTATTATGAACGTTAGTTCATGAATAAATAAATTATCTGATGTACAACCAAGAAAGAGCAGGTTTCAGAGCTGGCACTCAGTAAAATATTTCATCTCTCTTGTCATTTGTTTTTTTTTATTTTTTTTTTCTTCTCTATTACACAGGAGTCTTTGTATGATTTTTACTGGAACTAGCCTGGATTGTTTAGTGAGGTTATTTAGGTAATAATTTGTCTTATTTTAACTCTCCTTTATAAGAACTCCAGTAATTTTATCATTACTCTTTAGAAGAATAAATCTATAAAGCCTAAAGGCTAAGAGAGAAATAAATAATTAAAAGTTCACTAAGTAGTTATGGTCTCTTCATATTTTATGACAGGAAGAGCAAGCCCAGTTCAGCTTCTGACAAGACTGAACACCATGAAACATTGTTTATTGTGTGAGTTTGAGTGCTAGCATTCAAAACTCTGATAACCACCACACTGATCACAAAACCTGACCATGATTGTGGTCGAGCGGCTGTATAGTCACCAATTAAATTTAGACCATGTGTGTCCTTGATTTCACTAATTCTTAGAGCTGCTTTGTATTTTTCACTGAGTTAATTCAATTGATTTTGAAGCTAGTTAGTTTGAACTACTTGCACTGCTTTGTGGATGCTCTTAAATGGGCAATTTTAGCTTGAAATATGTTGGATTAATTTGTCTCAGCAAGCTACCAAGATAAACTTAACGTTTTATTTTAAAGGGATTAAATATATGTTTGCACACAGAAGTTTGTACCAGATGAAGAAGAAATAATTTTAATGCTTTTTTTTGTTTGTGTAAGTTAAATTTCTCTATCTACATGTCACTTAATTTAGTATTAAACATATCTTTAAACAGAACCTGTATTTTTAGTAACTGCAACAATAAAAAAATTGTGGGCTCAGAGAAAAACTGTCTTTGAAGAGCTGTATTTATTGTTAAAATTGAAGAATAAAACCCTGAATATCGATGTATTTCATAGAAAGATCTTTACCTTGCAAACAAGGCAGAAAATAGCAATAATATTAGAATCTTAATGAGAACAGATTTATAGCTGGCATAGAATATATCCAAAGATACATGTCCAGTGACTTTCTGTGGACTTTCTTTTGTAAACAAAGTTGCTTCTGAAGGGGAGATGAACGATATCATCTCTTTCTGTCTCACTCATTTTTAAAAAGGCTAAACAGGTAGACGGAGGAATTTACTTAGTTGAAGGTCATGAATGCCCAGTTGAACCTCTGTTAAAGGTAGATAACATTTAAAGTCAAGTAACTGTTTTAAGCACTTTATTTAATAGCTATATATTTCTTGTTTTCTTGCTTGCATTTTCATACTAAAGCTTTCCTGAATTACCTACTGTTTACTTTGTAATTCCATATGCCAAAGCACTGATGTGCAGCTAAGTACTCAAATATATCATTTATCTCGAAGCTCATCTTAATCTTTCTAATATTTTAAGTTTACATACCTATGTGACAAGTTTGTCTGTAAAAAAAGTAAAATGTATGAGTAACCTGACACATGGAAAAAGAAAAATTTTTACTTGTGCATAATACTATCTGTTCTTTAATAAGCAAACAAATGATTTTTACTCTTCTGGATCTTTTCCTCAAATTAATATCTAGAATATAGGAACATAAGAGGTTCCACTTTTTTTTCCATGAGAAAAAACTTCTTTACGGTGAGGGTGACAGAGCACTGGAACAGGCTGCCCAGAGAGGTTGTGGAGTCTCCTTCTCTGGAGACATTCAAAGGCCACCTGGATGCGTTCCTGTGTGATCTGATCTAGGTGTCCTGCTCCGGCAGGGGGATTGGACTAGATGATCTTTTGAGGTCCCTTCCAATCTCTAACATTCTGTGATTCTGTGATTCTGTGATTCTGTGATTCTGTGATTCTGTGATTCTGTGAATATGTTGCCTTATATACCATACTGTGCTTTAGTATATTAATATTTTTTAAAGACCATGAAAAATTTCCAGAAATTCTTTATATCATAGAATTTTGAGGCATTTAATATAATCTACTTAACTTTAAAAATGAGATTTAAGTCTCAAGACTATTCTTGATGTGTGCCTTAAAGCTATTCTTGGTATACCACACAAAAAATAACATCAATGGCATTATTTTCCACAGAAGCCTTCTGATTTTGAAAAACAACCCAACACTTTTGCTATCTTTTCTTTTTAGCTAAAAATGATAAAAGTTAAAAAAAAAATGCTTTTTTAATTCTATGGAAGTAAATTTTTTTTATGAAGACCATATTAGGTGGCTATCTGGACATTAAATTGAAATGTTTAGGTTTGATAAAAGTCTTGCCAACTTGAATTTGTCAATGTGTGAGACAATAACGTTTAAATGAACCTATGTATGTGTAGGTACAGTATATGTACATCTGTATGTACATGTGTGTGCAGACGTTCGCTTCTGTAACTGACTTAGAGAGGCTCTGAAGCATTTTCTTTAATCTTCCAAGTTGCCCAGACCCATCCAACTGGTACTGTTGTGACCTGACACGGTGATACGTGTCTCAGACAGAAACTTGGGCTTAATGACTATTGCATTAGGAAAGCTGAAAGAATAAATGATAGTGAAGGGTGGAGGAACCATGGTGTTTTATCTTCATGAGGAGAAGGGGCATGCAGTGGAGTGTAATCAACATTGCAGTGCCTGTAGGTGAAAGAACTTGGTGCTAAAAATCTGTAGTGATCTGTGGATTTTCCTAATTTAGTCTCACCTGATCTTAAACTGCTGTATAAGCCAAGCTGTAAAAAATGGCACATCAAGCACTTGTAATAGTTGCGACACTACATTGTGTATCTGAAGTAATGTGCTTTTATTTCCTGTTGCATTGTCAAAAGAACTACACCTTATAATTGTATGAACAATGAAATAATCTCCTTTTGTTTGACAGAGAGAGGTTAAAAAGGGCATTATTGTTTTTATAAACATTCTTCAAAATGACCATTGATTTTGTCAGCTTGGAAGCAGTTGTTGCCGATGGCTGTTTGGAGCTGCTGTTAGTGGACAGTAGCCAAGGGAAGTTGGCTGAAGCAGGAAATGGTGCACTGGAGAGAATTTTCGGTACTGTCCTTAATCATCTGTGAGAGACACTCTGGTTAAAATACCCACAGAATGAAGGTGTGACCAGTTTATTTTTCTTTTTTTATTTCTTTCTGTCTTTTTGGATTGTATTTCTTCCTGAAGACTCTTGAAGGTGGTTTGGAATGATAGAAATGAATTGTTCACAAGGGAGAAGGATTTATCCAAATCTTATGTTTTCTCTGTGGAAAGAAAAAAAGCAGATATACTAAACAGTGAGGCAACTCATGCTGCATTAACTTTCTAATGTATCATATGCAAATAGGCAAGGGCAAAGATTGGCCTGCAGAGGCCAGCAAACAAGGACAGTTGGGGGTAAGACATGCTACAGCAGTGTATACAGGAATGGGAGACACAGCATATTTATTTTTGGATTTGTAGCTATCCCATAATATTTCATCTTCTTGTACTATGAAAACAGAATCTATTTGGAGGCAGAATGCCATGATCTATCTTTAATCGTTCACCTTGATCATCGATGGTGACATATGATTTACGTTGTAAAAGAACAGCTGAGGAAAATTGGTAAATTAAAATTTAAAAAATTAAATTAAACCAGCTAATTCAAATCTGAAGTTTACAAATAAGAAAAGGTAACATTGGTTCTCTTCTGGTCTTTAGATTTCCTTTACTGCGTAATGTCTCCTCTTTGCTGATTTCAGATCACAGAGGTTTTTTTTATTTTTTTTTTTCCCTTATTCCCCGCCTCTTCTGCTACACTGGAAATACTGGATGATCCTCCTTAAACCTGTGACACATTAGCTATGTTTAGCGGGTTCTCAAACCATCAGGAGGAAGGTGAGATTCCTTCTCTCTGTCCCCAGTATAACAGAATATTCAGACTAAATTTTGTTGACACAAAGTGGATGGATGTGAAGGAATGTCCATTTTCCATGTTCTCAGTGAAGCTAAGAAACCAGTCTCTACCTTTCTCGTCCTCCTCCTGCTATATAAACCTTTGACCAACTCCTCTCTTACCCCACTTTGTTTGGGAGCAAAGAATATAGTAAAGAAAATAATTATTTTACTAAATGGATTAATTATATTTTAATTTAATTCCTCACAATATTATCGTGCTATGTCTTTTCTGAAAGTTGTGAGTTTTCTATGATTCAGGAAACATTCTCTACCCTGTATCTTATGAAAATAATATCAAAACATATGACAACATCTACTTTCAGTTGTAATATTTGTATCAAATAATTTTCTTTTTTTATGTCTGCATAACCATTATAAGCACTTTGAATGAGTGTAGCCTACTTCGGTTTCTTAATGTCTGCCTCTTTATTGAATAAATTTTCAGAAGAGATCCTCACATCTAAGTGTGAAGTTGCAACTGAAATTCTTTTTAATTGTACTTCCACAAGCTAAATTTTCTGACATACTAACAAGATGTAAATAGAGGTGTAGTAAAACTAATGGCAATATTTTCAAATCAGAGATTTTTCTTTTCCCCTGGATGCATTATGAAGTCTTTACTGAAAACTATGAATAGTTGATATAAATAAGATGTTTCCCACCCATTTGGTTTGAACTCTCTTGTTTGGATTTTCCATAGTTGTAAGATTATATTTTATTATATATTTTCAGTCCTAAAATGAAGGATCTACAATTAGAAACCTTCTCTTTCAATTTGCTGGAATTAGGCCAAACGAACACGACTGCTTTCCTAGATAATTAAACTATGAAGGATTATCATATTTCTAATGTCCCTTTGTCCTTGTTTAAGTCTGGCTCAATTTATAAAACCAGTTTAATTTAAAATTACATTAAATTATTTAATGCTTTTATTTAATTAGTTAATTTATTTATTACTTTCATTAATATAAATGTTTGGCCCTTTAATAGGTAACCTTATGGGGCCATGTTTTGCCAGTTGATGGGGACAGCACAAAGGACACAGGCACCAAATGAAAAGGAAGTAAACTTATTTTTACTTATGTTTAAAGTGATAAAATAATGAGGAAAATAATACAGAGAAAATAAGTGAAAGCAAGATAAGGTAAAGCAGCAAAAGAATAAGCAAACTACTATAGCAAGCATAAAATAAGGTAATGCACCTAATTATTACTATATAGAGTTAATGATAGTGATTAAGAAAGATACATCACAAATTGCCCTATTAATACGTTACCATCATCCAGATCTGCAGTCGCTGGGGAGCCCGTTTGCAGCAAGGATTGGAGAGTCCTTCCCGACAATTGGGAACTCTCTATACAGTGTGTCCACTGTATAGATGAGGCTTCCAAATTTCCCTGCAAACGGTCCCCGCTTTTATACAGTTAAATAAACAACCTTATATCTTAAGCTGCGAAAAATATCTGGTGTAGTTTTTTTCTCCTTGTTAACTTTTCCCTGCGCTTGGCCAGAACCTGAAAAAAAAAGTTAAGAAGGAGTAAAGGTATCTGGTTATCTTTGATTATGTGTCTCTCAGCAAAGCCCGTCACCGCCCTGCTACATTCTGTCCGGTAGAGGTCTGTTTGTCATTTTGAGATAGGTACATCTCTTTTTGGAGAGTGGGGCTACTGTTACACAACTATTATTTTACTATTATTTTACAGCAAATGTTACTATATATATATATATATACTCTATAAGCTAAAAGTTACAACAAAACTATTATAAATTGACATATATTCATAAGGGAATACATTGCATATGTGATCAATATTATGCATCTTAGGTATATTGTTAGGTTGTGAGGTTCATCTAGAGGTCAGCTTTGGTTCAGGGCCTCACTGTTCAAGCCCTAGTATTTCAGGCCAACGAGTCCCAATAATACAAATAGAAAGAATGCAAGTAATACACTACGTGCACTGAAAGATAATGTTCAAAGCACAGACAATACCTGCCTCTCCATTTTCGTTAGTAATCTACATAATCATACTTAATGACATCCTCAGTCTTTTATTCTTAATAATTTTTAAATATCCCTGTGTAATGTGGAAAATAGAAAGAAAAGAAAGAAATATGTCAGGAATTATTTTCTCTTTCCAATTGCTCAGATATTTTTATGGTGAGACTTGTCACAAAACTAAATTGTACAGTATAACTAGAATCTAAGGGAACCCTCAAAATAAGAATAGAAAGACTAACATCACTTTTAACAAAAGACTATTATTACCAGACTATTTTTAAGGGCTTATTTTACATAACCTTGTGTTCTCTTGGCATCTTCTTTCCCTCTGCTGCTTTGTATGAAGAGTGAAGTGAAGAGCAGGAAGATGACAGGGCACCCTGAGACAGCATTCATTTTCAGATATGTGTCAGTCTGTCTACTAGCCATCCTGCTATTCTTGTTTGGCAGCAGAGGTTAGAAATTGAATTGTAAAACATTTATGATTCCAACTAATTATCCATGGTGAAAGAGAAGCACATTCAATTCCTACCTGAGTTCCACCTTGGTTCCTTTATAACCAGAAAGTGGGACTGTGCCAAAGGGTCTCTGTCTCTTGGAAGGGAACGGCAAATCTTTTAGCAAAAGCAGGCATCATTCCACCTATCCTCCAGAAAGACAAAAAATCATCTTAAGTAGGTTCAGTGATGCACCTGATATTTCACTCCCTGTCAAACAGGTGACTGAAAACTCTGTCCTGATAGAGTCTTCTCTGGGTAATTAATAACATTTGCCAGCACTTCTCCAGCGTGTACCAGAACATCCAGTAGCCCCAGGCTTGTATTTGACTGGCTGATTTTTGCCTGATGCACTACCAGAATTTCAGCGTGCTAACAGCAGAAGGTACATAGTTCCTTCATTATGTTTCACTGCATTTTGATGAATTGTTGTTCTTAGTTTGTATTTTGTAGACAACACAGATTTGCCAACATGAAGCATCTTATATGGGAAATAAAATGTCATGCTGAAAACTTTAAGCTGTGTATAGTTTGCCTTCTTGCTTGTAAACTCTCTACCTTCATGAACGGCAATAGAGAAAAGAAATTAAAAAAAATTATCCTCTGTCATTGAATACAACCTACAACCAGCTGGAACGCACAAGCTAAAGAAAAGTGACAAATTTTTACAAGATAAGTTCTGATAGACATGAAAAGAACTGAGGGAGATAATGGAAATAAACACTGTCAACGCAATCAATTGCGTTCCTCTCTGGAAACCAGTAAGAAGCTCATAACTTCCAGGTAAGGAGGATGTCCTCTCCCCAGAAAAACTTTTAAGAAATTGTTTCAGAAACTATTTCAGATGTAAAATATGAATGAGAAAAAAAAATCAGGACTTAAGCTTCCAATTCTCCTGACAGAACTGTGATAACTTCTTGATATAATTAGGGAAATGTGGGTACTCTGTAGGGAGTGCTAAAGCTGTTGATCTTCATGACAGTAAACTGCATTTTAGGATGCCAACAATACAAAAATGATACTAAAATCACTTCTCCCACATGACACAGAAAGCAACAATGGTAGGAAAAAAATGGGAAATAACTTGGTCTTTGCAGATTTTCATGCAGATCAGATAGTGCCAGTTTGTGCAAAATTAATGTTATGCTGAATTAGATATGAATGTGTTGTGTGGGCTGGATAATTCCAAAGAATTTACTACTGTTTGGTATTGATTATATTTGTGTACAAATATCAAATAATGCAGAGATCCATTGTTAGTTAATGTAGTACTCTATGGCTTGGGCCTCTGGGCTAGTATACATTTCACAGCTTAATTCATGGCTGTTGTATTATGACAGCTCACAGGGACAAGGACCTGTCCTAATTTTTTTTTTTTTTTTTTTTTTTTTTTTTGACGTGTAGTACTGGCCTCCAAGGCAATGGTTAACCCAGCAGAACCCAGTAGCCTGGCTAAATTCCATTTGCATGTGCACCAAACCAGCCTCTGCACTTTCAAGTTATGACATTCTTATTTTCTGACCATAAATCTGTCTATTCTGTCGAGCAAGAAGGAATTCTGGCTACTTCTTGAAAATACTACATTCCAATACTTTACTCTGAAGTGCATTAAAGGAAGAGCTGACAATTTACAAAGAAATCTCTGCAAGAAATGTATCTTCAATCAATAAAAGTCTTGCAACTGCCATTAGCACACTTTATTGTGCATCATAAAATTAAATTATCTTCCAAAGAATAAACAAATAAGAAATTGTCAGCACCACGAGCTACTAAGAGTTATGCTATCTAAATAATGATTTAAACTCAGAAATGGTAGGGTATCTGGATAGCATGTATGGATAAAATTTATAGGACATCATTTATTGGAATCCATAAAGGAACCTGAAATGCTCAAGTTGTGAGCTACTGTGATTCTAAACATTTAGTGGAATTTTACTTATAAGATCAGGAGAAAAATCCCCATAGAAAACAATAAAGACAGTGGTAATATGAAGAGGGCTATTTAAAAGAGGCAGCCAGGATGTCTGCCCTCCTGCTTTTTCACTAATACTGCAGAAGATTTTACTTTACGGTATCCTAGGCTTCAAATTAAATGTCAAATTCAATTTGAAACTGAAAATGTGAAGTGTGTGACCACCCTTAGAGGGGTAACCTGACAGCATAATTTCATAATTGGTGTCTTCCCTGATACTGAGTTAAAATACAGGAAGAGATGTTATTTGATTGCAATCATATCTTACTCTTTAAAAATAAACAATCCGTCCCTAGACAGGCTAAAACATGTTGGTTGGAATTTGTGCCCTTAGTAAAATTCACTGTATTTAAAATGTTTTGAAAAATAATGTTAAATACAGTATGATAACAGATACAAACCTCCCTGATGGGATCATGCCACCAGTTACGTCTTTATGTTTCTGACATTTAGCTCATAATAAAATGAGATTTGTGAAAGAAAACTAAGAGGTTCTTATTCCACTTAGAGTACTTTGTTTTTTCACCTTTCTGTTCAGACAAGCTTGTGTTTTAATAATGAGATTTCTAATCCACTTTAATATCCTACCATTATATCTTAGTGAACTATCTGGCATATAAGCAATAATAATGAGGTATGTTTAAATATAAAAATGCATCCTTAAGCATCTAGACACTTTTAGTACTGCTTGTAATTAGAAACTTAAGAAACATGTGCAATTAAATATACTCATAAAAAAAACAGATACATCTCTCTAGCACCAATCAATTTGTTGCATCATTAATATACTTCAGTATGGCAGTTTAAAAATGTATTGCAGTGTTTCAACTGGTAAATACCTAATAACAAAATTATTAACATTTAAACCACCATAACTGTTTCAGAACAACAACTGGGTTTTTTAAGTATCTTCTCCAAACAATTTTTTTTTCATAGTTGCATTTTCAGATTCTACTTCTTTATGTATAGCTCTAACAGCTAAGTTCCAAAGATAATGTATTTTTACTGTATATCAAATTAATTTTTGCTATCCTGAGATGTGATAACTATTAATTGTAATGAGATAGTTTAGTCCAACCATTTAAGTAAAACAAATAATATTTTATTCCTTTTTTTCTTATTCATCTGAATAGTTTGCTGTCTAATTAGGTATATGTTTTTAAATACACTCAGTGTTAAGACTTATTTCCAAGAGTGTCTAAAGTGACTTGTGTCTCTTAAGCTTAGGAAACTTTTATCCTATTTTGAATTGAGCATGTAATCTTTTTGACTTGTTCATTTTTGTGGAGAATCCTCTCATCTGAATACATAAGCAATGAAACCTTCATGCTTATGCAAAATCTTTGTAAAATGGTGTTATAGCCTTGTTCTGGGGTCTATATATATAGATCACCTCAACTTGGAGAATGCATCCTTTATTTTTCCTCAAGTAGCAGTGTAAAAATTAGAAGGTGCTAGTTTTGGCTGGGACAGAGTTAATTTTCTTCATAACAACTTGCATGGGGCTATGTTTTGGATTTGTGCTGGAAACAGTGTTGATAGCCCAGGGATGTTTTAGTTGCTGCTGAGCAGTGCTTACACAGAGTCAAGGGCTCTTCTGCTTCTCACCCCACCCCACCAGCAAGTAGTTTGGGGCCACAAGGAGCTGGGAGGGGACACAGTTGGGACAGCTGACCCCAGCTGACCAAAGGGATGTCCCATACCATATGACATCATGCTCAGTAGATAAAGCTAGGGGAAGAAGAGGGAAGGGATGGACATTAGAGTTATGGCATTTGTCTTCCCAAGTAACTGCTACACATGATGGAGCCCTGCTTTCCTGGAGGTGGCTGAACACCTGCCTGCTGATGGGAAATAGTGAATGGATTCCTTGTTTCGCTTTGCTTGTGTGAACAGCTTTTGCTTTGCTTATTAAACTGTCTTTATCTCAACCCATGAGCTTTCTCACTTTTATTCTTCTCATCCTCTGCCCCGTCCCACTTGAGGGGGAGTGAGTGAGCAGTTGGAGCTGGTTTCTGTCTGGGGTTCAACCGTGACGTACAAAAAGACACTTCCTATTTGAAAAGCAGAGGAGTATTTTATTCAGAACAGGCTGCCCATGAAAGTGGTTGAGTCACCACCCCTGGAGGTATTGAAGACATGTAGATGTGGCACTTAGGGACATGGTTTAGTAGTGGACTTGTCAGTGTTAGATTTACGGTTGGACTTGATGATCTTAAAGGCCTTTTACAACCTAAATGATTATGTGATTAGGTGGATCTTTTTAGCTAATTTTTTGTATTTATTTGATTACACACTATATTAAAATAAAATAATTTACTAAAACTGGTTTCATTACCTAAACCTGAAGATGGAACTATATATGAAATCTGCCACAGTGACTAACACGGGCATTGACCTGGACCTCATGAATGAGACGTCAAGACAAGTTTTCTATATACTACTGTCATTTTTCTAATTTCTGTATTGACATTGAGGCAGACCTGTACCATATACGCACTGATAGATTGTTTATATTCAATCTTTTTACACACAAAACTCTCTTTATATCTCCCGTCCTCTCTATGCATGAAACAGCCTCCTTCACTCACTGCATGTAGGCTACATCCTTTTTGTATGAACCTCCTTCTGACTGCCTGACTGCATCATGTAAGGCACACATGCAGAAGCTAAGCAGGGTATTGAAGGAACTTACTTTTACTTAACACACCTTTGGGAACCTGCCCTGCAGCTGCTTTATAAAGTGAATAGGATCTCATGTCTTAGGCACAGAAAATGTACTGATCCTTTTCATGTTTAGTATTGAACACCCTGGTGCACAATGCACCCTGTTATGCCAGACCTGATTTGTCTGGAAGAGAGCACAGAAATTAACTGAATTTACAGGTCCATAGAGAGATTGTAACCACTCCTTCAGAGCATGATCTACACAGAATCTGCATGGTTTTATATCCTTGTAGAGAGACGGGTAGTGATGCTGTGTTTTGTTTTTAAAATGCATAATATCGTTAGTCTGGCAGTTGCATTAAGTGGAAGGCTTAAGCTATGCTTATTTATACTGGCTGGTATAATACCAAATTGAAGTGGCAGTCAAGGATATTTATTTAACCACAGTCATCTTCCCCTTTGGCACTAGTTGGCTGCTGCAGAAGAGAGACCATGATGAGCTGCTCCTCTTACACGTCAGAGGTCGATCTACCAAGTACAGCTGAGACACAAAACAGCAGCAGCATCATGCTGGTCCTATCGTTGTCCTTAATCCCCCTGCTTGGCAGAGAAAAGACAATTTCCAGATGTGATTACTTTGGAAAGGAACTTGGAAATAAATAAGGGGGCCTGAAAAGTGTAGCAGAGGAATATAACTTTTTTCCTGCAATTTTTGGTTGCAAGTAAATCAAGCCTAATACAAACAATGCAGGTTGAGACAGGTCATTAACATAACCCACAATTCTATAGCCATTCCTCCCTGAACTTCTCAAGTTCTCTGAGGGCATCTGCAGGACTTAATAAAAGTGCTTGAACATATTTCCTGAATAGTTTAAGCAAAATATTGAGGAATGTCCATCGCAGAGGAAGGGTGATTTTATTGCAAGACCATCGGGATAGGAGTTAAATGACCAGTTCAGTTTTTCAGGTCTTGTGGAGACTTTCGTAGAGGCTTGAACAAACAAGTGAAGATTGCTGTCACTCAGTTTTCGCCATTTGAAAGTTATCTGAATAGTTTAGGGTGGCTGTCTAGGCTTTTGCTGCAATCAGGTTTCCATCACAGTTAGCAAGAAGAGTAAAGTTGTTCATCTCACTCCAAAAGAGTTGTCAAAAATGGTTTGAATAAATTTTCTTTCAAATTCTCTGTTTCTCTTTATTCACTAGCAAGAGAGCTTATACACCTGATTTCCAAAGTGTCAAAATATACATAATTTTCCTCTTTATTCTTTGTTTCCTACTACTTACATGTAACTAATATTGACAAACTACAAAAAAAGTTGAGGGGAGTGTCATAAGGGCCTGTGGGACTTTAAGAAACAACTGCTCATAAAGTTCATACAAGAAACCAGAGACCTTAACTGTGGCACTTCTGAGCAAATCTATGTTACTTCCAGTTCAGGCTCTGAGAAACTGAAAAATCATGCTGATGAGGTCGATCTGTGTTGCAGAGAGCTCATTCAAATGCCTAAGCAAGAGCAACAAGGCTGCTTAAACTGCTTCATCCCCAGCAGCTGCTTGTTCTCTGAAATGTGAGCTGAATTTTAGAGACCGTCAGTCTGTTTGACAAATGGATGGAGAAAAAAAAACAGAACTAATTCCACTGCTTTCCTTCTGAAAATGTTGCATCCAATAAGTATTTATTCACCAGATAAAAAGTCCATGGTTTATAGTGGGAGCAGCGTGTTGGAGCTGCCTCAGTGCCTAGGAGTAGCACAGGAGTCCATGGTTGAACCCCTTCTAAGCACCCAGTACCTAAAGTTATATATCTTCAGTCACTCAACTTGCTTGAGCAGTACTTTAGTTTTTTCATGCTATATTCAAGAGAATGTAGCCAAATAGCATCACCTCACTATTGCTAGTTTAAAGAAGCTGGAACTATTTCTGCCATTTTCTCCTTCTCCTGAGCACACTGATGATATTTTACGTCTGATTTGCAGTTAGAATCCCAAAGAGGATCTAGCTCCTCTAGCAACTGACATTGAAGGATCCCTGAAATAATTCAGCATTAAACCAACCTTCTTGGTCAAATGATTTTGTTAATCTTCACTATACTTATGAATGGTTGATTTGGTAAAAACTAATATTAAACACAAAGAAAATGCAGCCGGTTGTCTGAAATGTTATCATTTCCCTGCTTTCATCACCAGCTTGGTATGCATGTGTTTTAAAGGGAGACATTCTGTATCTCACATTCAAAAACTCTTTTTTTAAAATATGCACGTATAAATATATTCAAATAATATAAAATAATCAATGTTTATAATTTCTTATTTTATGGGTACTGTGCAGCTTTTTTCAGAACAGTTGTAGTTCATCTGAATAATTCAGAACCTCTTAGACTCATAGACATTTTGAGATTCTTATTCAGCATTTGCAGTCAAATATTTTTTTGTTTTTCAGAGCAGTAGTTCAGATGTTCATTCACCAATACAGAAATTATGATTGATCCACATTTCCGAAATAGCCAGTTTGCTTCTTTTGTACAGCAACATTTTGTGCTGCTTCCTAGAACTTAACTGGTATCTTTGAAAGCTATATTATCATCATGAAAAAAAAGAAACCTTATTAAATATTAATGTACATATTGAAAGTCCTGGTTGCTTGCCGGGAGAAACATTCCACTACAGAATAAACTTTTAACATTGTTAGCAGTAAATTAAGTGTTCATAAAACAACTCAGAAATTGTTTTATGAAACTGCTAAAACTTCTGCTTTATTAAATTTTCTTTACAATAGGTTGAACTATTATTAAACCTTGAAAATAAATGGTCTTCCCTTGGGGTGATAATCAGTCCTACAAGACGCCTTGCTGTTTACATTGGCTTAATATCATTTCACTTCCATTTGTCCTATAACAAATTCCACTGACATTTAATTGTAAAAGTGTCTATAGTATGACTTTTCTCAAATATTAACTTAATATGTTTGTATTAAATTTAAAGCATTTTGTAAACAGCATTTTGGACTGAGCAAATTAATTCCTTATGGAAAGGAAGGGGGAATATGAACTTAATACAGGTTATTTATATTCAGTATAACCAATGTCTGTCATAATCATGGTCTGGTAGCTAACTTTATATGTAAATATATCATCAGGGAACTCTCAACAGGCAAGCTCTTTTTAAAAATTTCCAGCCAAGCTATCTCTTCTGTTCATTATGAACTCTGTAACATCTGAGCCTTTGCTTATCTAAAGCCTCTAATTCTCCATGGACTGTTACCAGGCCTGGTACTCATGGGAGCAAGGAAGACAGGCTGAACTCCTGACTGTGGCAACTTGATTCGTGTCTTCTAAGCCCTGACTGAAGTAAAGGTTATGCAAGGAGGGACAGAGACTTCGATGTTGATTAGAAGGCTTTATTTCAGTGCTTTAAACTGTTGGTCTTCAGTTAGACTTCCATCTCTTTCCAAGATTATAACGAGCCTTTAGTAGAAAGCTTAGTCAGTGATATTTAGCTGGTTGCATTTACTGATTTCATAGGTTTTCCACTTTGAGGAATCTTGTTAGCAGTGTAGTTGTACCTTAGGCCAACACCCTCCGCTTACTAAACTATGAAGAAGAATATTTCCTAAAAATACTACCTAAATGCATGTGAGTATATCTTTTCTTTGTAGGTTATGCTATTTTTTTTCTTTCAATTCAGACATGTGTGTGACAATATCTTGATTGCTTACTCTCTTCAGTTCCTGCTCTTCAAAGTTCATGTAGAACATCCGAAATGCTTATCACTGGTGTTATTTCTTCATTATCTGTGAGCATGTTCCCTTTTCTTAAGGAAAGGGAAAATGAAACAATTTGAATCACCAGTGACTTGAACTTTCCTCTAATGTATATTAATACGGGAGAAAGAAATGCTACACAGAAACCTTTTTTTTGCAACAGGTCATATCCTTTCCTCAGAGAAATACAGTCACTGTAGAGACAAAGACTTGTGTTACATTGCTTTGAGAGAGGATGTGGATTTAAGTAATCATCCCTTTCAAGCTGGTACAGATAAACTGATAAGCGTGAGTATGCTGGAAAAAGGAAATGAGGAAGTGATAATGGAAAAAAGCACTTTGATATCAGTATCACAGTATCTATGCTAAAAGCTTCACTTCTTAACTATTTTAATTAAAAAAAACACAAATCTTTGCATTTGCATATAATTTTATTCTAAATGCCAGAAAACAAACATGAATAGTACCAAGTGCTATTATTATTAAAAACCCCACAGTTTTACTGAATATAGTTCAAGCCTCTTGCACAGTAATGTTGACAACATTGCATAAGTACTCATGCTCCAAGTATTCACAAATTCTTTTAGGAGTCACGCCATCAGACAATATCCAGCCTGTCACTACTAGTGAAAGCAATTCATTAAAACACACTGAATAGTGAACGTTTTAATAAATTGTCTACAATCAGTACAGAGAATTAAAACAAATTACAAAGCAATTTGGCATAAAGTCTAGAGACAATAAATAAGTATGGATGCTACCAAGCAGAAATGGAAAACGCATCTGCTAATTCTTTGTGCAGAACAAGAATTTAAATTTGTTAGATAAATTTAATTGCTGCACACCAACTTTATTTTAGATCACTGACTTTTAGAAATTGCCATCAGGGAAAATTCATCTCCTCCATTAAAAAAAAAAAAAAAAAAAAAAAACACCAACTCACTGAATCTGCATATTTTGTGAAAAGCCCAGAATAAAAAAGGACAGGAAACAAAGGTAGGCATTCCATCCTTAATTTAAAAAATAGACTGTAGTGCTTTGTCACGTTATTATGCAAAAGAAATCTATAGAACACCGTATATTCTGGACAACTTCGTCTTCTCTTCTTGCACTGAATTACCGATGAAGCCAGCAAACTGTTTCAAATAACCCAGCTGGATTTTTCTGATGTCCAAATTTTTATTTGGAGAAACAAAAATAGATACTGTTCAGCTGAAATGATTTTAAAGTCCTTTTGAGCTGTATTATTTTGCAATTGTGATTGTAAATTCTTTTATGATTAAAATGTAAATGCTTGTATTAAAAAATTCCTGATTCTGGGATTAAGGTAATCAGAGTTAAAAAAAAAATCCAGAAAATTAAGAAGATTTTCAAGCTAAGAAAATACTGAAAACTGCTTGTATAGATGCTCTTAAGCTACTCCAAGAATGAGACAGTTTTAAGAAAGAACTTTCTTACAAGATTTAAGAGAATATTCATTAACAGTTTTAAAAGCAATAACTCCAAGAAAGAAGATGCTCTTTTTAGTGGATTTAGAGCAGCTTTTGTCTTTTTGTAATAAGCATAAAGGAATGCTTCAGTCACCCAAGACCCTCTTAAAGTGAGGGCCTAGTCATCTGAAAGATAGATGACAGCCATTGATAGTAACGCCAGGAGTATGGAAATTAGACGATATGCCTATTTGTATTAAATATAGATTGTTCATGCTCTTGACTGTAGTATTTCATAGAAAGCACCTTTATGATTATCCCACGTGCCATGGGGTAGCCTCATATATGCAATAACAATGTGTTTGTCAGACTGTCAGAACTGTACTCCTCATTTCTTAGACATACAATATCTCTACCATGTTGCTGTGCATTCTGTTTGTCCGTATGGCCAGTAAAGTGCTTGTCAGGTACCCTGAAGAAACAAGAAATATAGAAAAAAAGTAAAGATGCAAGGTAATTTCATTATGATAATAAGCAATATTCCTAGGCAGATTTTTCGAAAGGCATACAGTGACACATTTCCCCCTTGCTTGTTTTGATAGCAATTATCCAACTGAGATAAACCAACATACTTATACAACAAATACCCTAACAGGAAGGTCAGGGTCCAATATTCCTGACTTAATTCAGAGCATCTCCCTGTCACTGTGCTCTGCTTTTACATTTCATAATACCTGTAACACGATAAATTCTGTTTTACATTGATGGGGTCAGGTTATGTAGGTCACAGTAAAGAGCTGTCGCTTAGAAGTTGTTATAGACATTTAGCTATAGGCTCCCTATCTGGCAGAAGTTGTTATAACTCTGTTGTCTTTAATGAAAGTTTCGTTAAAAATATATCTTTTTCACATAGACCTTAAAATCATTGTGTTTCAAGAATGCGAAGAGAAGTTCATCTTTAATTGTGAAGTTCCCATTACTTGGCTACAGTTATTCCTCATTCTGTTTGTGTTCTACCAACCACAACCTTTAATATTATTTTTTTAAGTCTGATCCAATAGACACAATAATACATAATGATAACTGACAAAAATAACAACAATAATCTCACACTTTAATGCTGGAAACTTTGGTGTATTTCTCCCTGTTTATGCAACAGAGAAATCACCAAGGTAACATAATTTCTGTGTTGCACCATTATAAAGGCAGCTGAAGAGAAAGAAGAAAGAGTGATGAAGTTGAGCGAGGGGGGGAAGCTGTGCTCTACCCTCTTTAACAGATATGGCCATAAGGGAAAAAAATTAAATATTAATGAAAATACTTATTTCCCAAAGGCCTAGCCAGCAAAGAATGCTGAAGGAGATAATTCACTAACCAAAAGAACATGGTGACTGAAAAGCAGATTATCACTGAAGTGAAAAACAAGGGCAGCTGATATTAATAATTAATAGAGGAGGTTTCCTGTGGAGGTTTAGGTGAGCTACAGGCACTATGTGTAAAGTCACTTGACTACCAGATTGCTATGTTCTCTTTCAGAGATACTTGTATTAAGGTGTACACCTGATATTAATTTTGCCTGGTCTGAGTTACCTGGAAGGAAGTACAATCCTAATTGGGAATTTTTGTCTGTGTTGAAAGCTGTACTTACTGTTCTGTACAAATAAAAGCTGACAAGTTACACCTTTAGGTTGTTGCAGGAGTAACTACCAGCACCAAAACAGATGCTGTCATCTTGTGCACACAGCGTGTCTCTCTATATGTGTGTGCATACATGTTTGTCCCTGTATATATGGAAAGACTGTCAAAACAGGCTACAAGTAGAGATGCTTAGGGAGCAGTTGAAATGGAACAATTCCTACATTATGAAATGATTAATTGTTTCAGCAGTTGTGTTAAGCTTTGCCTCTGCGCTCTTACTGTGAGTATTTTAACATACAGGATGGGTCCCCTGAAATAGCACCTGTGGCATGTAACTGAACCGATTATCATCTAAGGAAGCATATTTTCCTCAAAATAGTTTTGACAGGGGAACAAAGCCAAATATTCCTTTGTCTTGTTCTCCCCTTTGGGATTGCTCTTGTGGTTGTTGGTCATTATTTATAGGGGCTGGAGATTCCTTGGGCTCCAAGAATAGGATCTCAAAGGCTTCCTAAACAGATATGACTAAGTGTAGGAAATGAACTTTATGTTTGCAGCTTGATATTTTCCAAGTCAAAGACCAGAAGTACACTCATGTCCACACATAACCAGCTGAAATGTGTCATATTTTGGACTCAGTTTTCAGTTGCTTGAACACAAAATCTCAAATTTAGATGTGGTGATGCTATTGATCCTGTTAAAGCGATAGCTAAGAACAGTGACCATAGATGTCGTGTGCCAAGGTGTATGTACAAGTCATGGGACAGATAGGAACCCAAAATCTGAGGAGTGGGAGAGGGAGGTAAGTGTCAATTATCTGTTCTGTATAAATGGTGGTTGTTTCAAGTATGTTGGTAGATTCTCTACACAATGAGTAAACTGAAAGAAACTGAAACCTATTTCAAGACAATCTGGAAGTAGTAAAAATGCCTGAATTTTCCTAGAGCAAATTATTGTTTTATTTTGGACTTTTTAAAATTCGTTATGTCAAACATTAACATATTGCTTTCACGAAAAGAAGAACACATGCCAAGCTATATGCTTTGAATATGTTTGCTGTGAAAAACAGGTGTACTATCTTCTGTCTAAGTTTGGCTTTTTGGAAATTTGAAGCTTCAATAGACACTGCTTTGGGGTGATATCCATATGTACATACAAAGCACTGCCACAGACACTTCAGCTATTAACACAGGTAACTACTGGAGAAAGTGTCCTTTGAGTGTCTGTAAGGCTCCCTGTCCTTCTGCATACAGAGTTCTTTGGAACTACACCTTTAATTGCATTAGGACCAGCTTTGTCTTTTGAATTGTTTGTCATATTATTGAAAGACATTTTTAATTTTCCTAACACAGATTTGTCTTTGTCTCACTAGGCTAAGCTTTAATGAAGAAACGTCAGCACTGCTAACAACTGCACAAAGAGGGACTGAAGACCTTTGTGACCAATGATGTGGTTGTCATGGAAACTGTTTCTGTTTCTGTCACTCACTGGCTGTCTTTCAGGTAAATCAAAACAAAACCAAGAAAACTTTTTTTTTTTTTTTTTTTTTTTCCCCCAAAGCTCTTAACTCCAAACAGAAATAGGAAGATGTAAAAACATGACACAGAAGATGAACCTCATCATTAAAACTATTTGCCTAAGTGGTGAAATTGTAAAAATTTCTTTTTAGAGGTTTACAAGTGCTGTCTATCTGCCTTTAATTTGTACATAAATCTGAATAAAGTTTAAAAGAGAAGATAGTTATGTATCTCATGTGAAAAGACAATGACAGATTCATTATTAAAAAAAAAAAAGAAAATTATTAATTAGCAGACTGCTTTCCTAAAGACTAACACCTGCAGAATTTTTCACATTGGGATCGTGTTCTGGTTTTGGGAAACAGTTATTAGGTTGTTTCGGTTTTTCTTCATTCTGTGTATGTTTTATTGAGCATTATGATTTTTATCTGTGTAGTAAGTGTATTTCATTTGCAGGTTTTTCCTCTTCCCATTAGCTTAGTTGTCTTTACCTTTGCAAAAAATATAAAATTAATTAATCAATAATCATTTGGGCTTCTCACGTCAGATTTTTTGTAATTTGACAGCATATTGTCTCCAATTGATTTTTTTTGGCTGACCCATTTTCTTAATGCTGCCTCTTATACAGCCTCTCAACAGTTACTAAGCTACCCTTCTCTCAAATTCTTCCAAAACTTCCTCGTTTTGTGTCATCGCAAGATAAAATTTAATAAAAACCAATGAAATAGAATACTTTAATTTATTGTAATACAGTGATATTGGAGACAGGAATTTAATAAAGGAAAGTGCCTGTGGATATCAGCGTACATGCATTGGATACACACATGATAGTCTAATCTAATCTGGTTTTCCTCCTGTAGCTTTATTATCTTATATTACCTAAGTCCAGTACTCTTGGACAAGGAATGTTCTTCTTTTTTGTCTTGTATTGTCAGGCACATTATCAGTCTTGGTAACCTTTGTATGTTAGTGATTCTAGTAGTAGTGTCTTAAAACCACCATCTATTAATGTAATTTTATTTTTTTTTAAGTTGAACATTATAATTTTATTGTTACAATTTCCAAGAATTTTGTTGTAAAATTCAGAAGAATTTCAGGAATTTCAATCTAGATTTTTTTCTCAAGAGTTATATCACCAGTCTTGTAAACTTTAAGAGTTAAAAACCAACAACTGGCAGAATGTATTATACAGTGAAATTAGTGTACCTGATCCTTCAGTAGTTTTACACACCTAAAATCTCCTTACTCTCAACTGCTGTTAAACAGAATACCTGTCAATAGTAGAGTTTGCTCCAAATAGAATTATCTGACTCTGTACAACACAATAACATGTTGAAAATTTTCTGAGACACATTTCATATGCTGGCAAGTCTGTATACTAAAATTGCATATACAGGAATGAGTTTCAACTGTTAATTGCAGCCATTGTTTAGGTGTGTATATTAAACCAACATTTTGCAAAAGCTTTAGAGCATTAGCAGTGACTGATTCTTAACTACTTTGGAAGTTAAAGTCAGTATTTACACAAGTATTTTATTTAATTTATTAGGTAATATAATACAACACCCTGAAATCTCTTGACAGTCATTCAACACAATGTTTAAAATTGACTGTCCCTCTTTTCTGTTAATTTGCTATTTATGTCTGATGGTTTCTAAAGTGTTCCTCTTTTTGCATTTCATTTCACTTTGTGATTCTTTAGGATTCTTAAAGGTTTATTCCATATTAATGGAGTAGATTTAAACTCCTGTAAGAAATCCTTAACTGCAATACTTGTTTTCACAGGCTGTTGGATATAATGTGATAACATTTTTCTCATACACAAAGATAATTTTGTAATGATTTCATTAATAATAATCATTCATTAGAAAATGTAATGCTGTAAGAGCTGAAATTAACCAAAGAACAAAAATTGGGTTCAAAGTTATTTTAATGAGATTGTCAATGTAACTGGTAATTTACAGTCTCCATACCTTTCACATTTGATTACATCATTCTGCATTTGGAGCTGCTTTTATATTACAGCACTCACTAGAACACATTTACAACTGCAAATAGTTCCTACAGCTGATGCAATTCAAGGTAGCCTAGTAAGTTAGATGCCTGAATACACTGTTCTTAATGATAGAGCAATAGATACTGGTGCTGCTTCAGTAAGAGAAAGTTAATTCAATTCCTGCAGTTTTGGGCTGTGTTAAAATTCAGTACTTATCCATTAAATCATCAGATCATAGGATCACTCTTAGCAGCAGACAGTATTTGGAAGAGAATACTACATTGTTATATTGATTTTGCAGTGCTGAGGGAAATCATCCAAGAAGAGAATAGATGACCTTTCCAGTTTGTGTCGACTCTGTTGTTCTGTTATTTTTATCTCAAAGCTGACCCTGGGATTTTGTGTTTTGCTTATGCATGAATGTATGCAAGTGTGCTTAGGCTATATGGAAATTATTTTTGGGGGTGGAGAAAATGTATTTTCTGAATACAAGGCTAAGGACTGCATTACGTCTCTTACTCGAGTTTATTTTAGTGTAAATAAAAGGTCTTCTGGGACTATAGCTCACAGTTATACACTTACATTCGCAGAAACTTTACATTTATGAAATATTGATAATTAGGTTCAAAAAATGTCTCAAGTTTGATAATATGTTTCTTCCTTTCTTATGGTATGTTATTACCCTTTAAGACAAATTGGAGTTGAAGAAGAATTAAGCTGTCATTTTAGAGCTAGGGTCTGCCTCACTTCTGAACTGAGAGTTGGAAAAAATACTTTTTTTTTTTTTTTTTTTCCTATAATGCTTTCCCGTAAACATAGAACTAAAGCTGTAAGGGAACAGGTTACCAAGGAGGAATTGTTAATCTGAAATTCAGACAAGCCTTTCAGATCTGATTCTGTTACAGTAATACCTGAAGTGAGTTTAGAGATGGCATTTTAAATTTAAATAAAGTTAGATTTTAATCTGTTGATAATATTTTATTTTCTTGATAGCTTATATGTATACATATAGATACAAATTATATGTTCAGGGAATTTTTAAAGGTGTAATTGTGATTTTTACATGGAAAGTCACAGAATGATACAGGGTACGGCATCAGCAATTTTGTCTTCTGGCTGATTTGGTCACCTGTGTGCTCCTCATGTATAATCATGACCTTATGATTTGGACCTCACTGTCCAATGTACAATGGGACTGGGGATATATTGCTGGGGTTTTACTGTCCTGTTTCCCCATAATCACTCTGCAATCTGCTCTTATGTATATAGCAAACACTTAATTTTTACTTCACACCATTATCACCTAGGCAGAGAACCTTTTATTTGTCTAGAGTTGCTAAGGTTTTCTTGCTCTGATTTCTCAGAGAAGTTGGAATTGGATATTGCTGAAAGGTATTGTTTTAAAAGAGCACTCCCTAACCTTGGAATGAGACAAACAAGTATATCTCTTTGAGTTTGAGGAAAAGGAGAAATATTTTTAAAAGAGAAAAAAATCACATCATATTATCAGCTCATGATTAATAGAAAAAGTAAAACTGTGGCATTTATTTGCAGATGTAAAACACTTGAAAAAAGCGAGCTTGACAGTAGGGTTCCTGTCATTCTTTTTAATAATTATTGCTGCCTATGACAAGATGTTTCAAAGTTTAAATATATGCTAAAGATTATATAATAGAGTGAATGGCATTTAGAGAGTTCTGATTCTGTTTTAATCTAACATATATCCCTTATGCCCTTTTTCTCCCTTGCCCATTTAACTACTTCTTCTATGGTATTACTGCATGTTAATCAGGCCAAAGCGAGACTCAATTTCTCTGTAAGATTTTATAATTCATGGCATCAATAAAATTATAGGTATAATGAAAGTGGCAAGGCTTCGCAAGATAGAGGCAGTATCTCTGAGGCCGAGTGGTCACTGTTCATAGCACCAGGTGGATAAACACTTGTCCTCAAACCTCATATCTATGTACTATTCATTTATTTTCAGATCAAAGTTTCTCACTACCAAGCAAAGACTCCTTAAATAGTGATTTTTTTTCTCTGTATCCCTCAGTATGGTGCTCAAAATTAAAAACAGCATGACTTTTTTTGAACAGTTGTTTGCTAGAATATGAAAAAATGCTGTTAAGCAGGAGAGCATATGTGGAACAAACACGAGTGTCCTATCTAGTTTTGACCTACAGCTGGCAGTGATCTGAGGTGCTTCCTGTCTTTTATTATGTCCAGACCTCTCCATCTGGCTGGTTGGAGGCTTTTAGGAATTGTCTCTGTCATCACACTTATCAGCTTCCAAAATGCATTTCAAACCTCCTCAATATGTGACTTTTAGAATTCCAGCAGCCACTGCCAGGATTAAAATTCATAGCCTAAGGTTCATAAACTCATTAACCAATCCATATAAAATATGCATACCACTCTCTGTGCCAGAACTATTTCTCAGTTTTATTCCTCCCCCTTTTAGACAATGTCCTTCCTACTTCAGAGCGGCCAGTATGTGGAAGGATGCTTCTTTGCCAAATGAACGATAAACATGTGAATGATCAGTGTTTATCACTGATAAGCCTATACAATTATCCACCTTCCCCCCTGCCCCCAGGCCCTGCACTGGTGACAGTATAGCAAATACCATGCAACCTTGTCGCCTTTGATAGCTGAGCATAAACCACAGACCTCTAGATAAGTACTAGTGCCTGGGGACGTTCATGTTCTCAGACTTCCAAGTAAAATGGAAAAGTCAGAACAAACTTAACTTTTCTACTGCCCATCCTGAAATATTATGTTTGCACACAGTGCAAAGGGAGAGAGGAATGATTTGTCACAGTGCTGAAATTCAAGGTAGACTGCTCCCCACATGTTCACTCCTGGATTCAGTGCCTAATTGAATTGGGGAGGAAAGCACTCACCTTTTGGAATGTTGCACTTTGTGTAATTCTTAATTCAAAAGAAGAATGGAAAGGTAAAAATTATTTACTGCTGACAGAATCCTGAAGTGAGTTTAATGTTAAGCACTCAGGAGTGTTAAAAATGGGAAAAGCTGTGGCCATAAAAAGAGTCGATTTGAGTATGCACATAAGGAAATATATTTATGAGAAATCTTTTCTGCTTGTTTGCAGATTTGTGTGTGTGTATGTTTTCTATTTCTAAGAATTTGTAGAATAAACTATTCAGGTTTTTTATACATGGTTGGAGATATGTAATGATATACTTATATGTTGATACATGATGTTTCAACTTGTAGGGTACCAAATGTTAGGCAACCATGAGATGCCTCACTTTTAGTGTGGAAGTAATTGATATGCTAAGCCTTTACAGAGCTGAGACCACAGTAAATGTGAGCAATAATTAGAATCAGAACAAAAACAGTCATGTATAGAAGAATTAAACTAATGATTGATATTTCATGACATAACAGTAATAATGCATCCATTAATATCATTAGCATACCAGAACATATTTTAATTACCTACCTAGCTATACTTTCTCAGTTTCGTACACTTAGGTTTGTTCATTAAAAAGTTCCTATCTCCCAACAAGCTCTTTTCAATCATATAAACAATTGTCTAGCAAACTGGTACTTAGATTAGCACCGGTTTGGAACTGGGATGACAGATCATCTTTCTCCATAAAACATTTGTGGTACCTACTCAAAAATAGAATACAGTCATTCTACTGTTACCATCAATCTGGAGAAACCTTAACCTGCCCATCTATCTATTTTTGTGTTTCCTCTTATTTGGTAGGTAAGTCTTAATGTGACAAAGTGTTTAGAGGCAGCCTGTTGCAATTTGAGGTTTTAAAAATGTTTTCTATTGCATTATATATGATAGTAAATCACATGTTTTCTACTGATCGAATTGTACAAAAATATAATCATAGAATCATAGAATCATTA